>NC_132893.1:29826781-30001781 GCF_030463535.1 Salminus brasiliensis
TTGAGTATGTAGTTATTTATTTTGTATTTACATACATAGAAATCCATAGGCAACCATTAAAAAAAAAAAACTAAAGAATTACAAAATTCTTCGCAGAATTATCCTGGTGGGTGTCTTGCATAAGTACACAATACTCTTGGATGACAAAAGAGAGAAAAACAACCCTGGGTTTTGAGATCTTCAGATCTTGGTCTTGGTGTCGGCACTGGCAGGAGGCTGTGTAAAAATGTGAGCCGTTGATCAGTGCTGATATTTCTTTAGACTAGTTTCTCCAGCAGAGCCTCCACTCCTTTTGAGTTTTGGATTTTTTTTAGTTTGGGAATAATGGACCGAAGAGCGGCCTTCACGTCTTTCGCTACCTCTTCATCGGCGCTCTGGAGGAGGCTGTGGAGGGAACACAAACAGAAGCTGAACAAAAAAAAAAGAAAAAAAGAAATGCTAACAAGCAGCTGCAGTCAGACTAAGGCTAATTCAGACCCCCTGTGGTGCTCATATTCATGGATGTTATGCATGGTCGCAGATCGCAGATTTCATTGTTAATGGAAATTTCAATCCAGAAGCCTAATTTGGCAACGAAACAGGCTGAATGTGGGCCTTAAGACTATAGAACATGTACAGACCCAAAGCCTAAACTTTCCTTAAAAAGCTCATTTTCAGAGCAATTAGGAAGTCTTGTATCTTCCCTTTAAAAAAAATCAATCATTATTAATAAAATATTTTCTAAATATTTTCTACATTCCGACGTCTTTAACAGAAGGCTTGACCCATGAAAACACAACTGCATTGTCCAGACCCGGGTGTACAGAGGGAAACAGACAAATCTCTCACTGCTTAAAGTCTTAGAGAGATTAGAGGAGGTCAGGCACAAAGACTGAGGAGGAGAGGGGGAGTGGAACGAACCAAAGACCCAGAGACCAGGGAGAGTTATGGGCGGGGGGAGAGTTATGGACGGGGGGAGATGGGCGGGGTGAAGTAATCCACTGCCTGGGAGAAGGGAGCCACTGTACAGCCCTTTATTAGCATACCAACATGCAGAGTGCATAATGTGACTGTGCTGCTAAACGACAGGCTTACAACTGGGCTACTCTGTAGAAAAAGCAAGCTTGACGCAGGAGCAAGAAATCTTGTGTGAAAGAGTCTTTCAGAGTCTTCTTTGTATAGAAATTACAGCTTCTGTGCTGCAGTCATTTGAACATGAATGCGCATTCCTGTGTGTGTGCGTGTTTTTTTTTAATAGCAGTATTTCACCAGTGCATATATTTTACTACTAAATGGATGCTTTTGTTCAGAGTTGGATGTTAACTACACAGGATTTATCAAAGCATGCCAGGAATTCCGACATACCCGGTCATTGGTTTGTGTTTAAAACACTTTCAGGATAAAATAGAGGCACCTATGGGATAAAACACTGTTGCCCTGCACACAGCTTGCCATTTTATTATTTAATTAATAAAAATAATAATAAAAAAAATTATTAATGATCAAGAAAACGTGATAAACAAAAACACATTGTTTGTGTGTGTAAGATTAGCTATTTCCACACCTCTCCTGGTGAAATCCCATTACATCCATTTACCTTCCAGTACAGTAGTACTGTATTTAATGAACCCTTCATTAAAGTAAACCACTAAATCATTTAGTACGGTAAGCCAGTATTAACCTACAGTCATGCCCGAAAGTATTCATACCCCTGTCAAAGTTTGACTTAAATTTACTTTTATTTAACCAGAAATTATATTTTTGCCTGGAAATGACACAGGCATCTCCCAGGAGATAACACGATGATGTACAAGAGGCATCATTGTGGGAAAAAATATTTCTCAGCTTTTATACACATTTGAACAAAAAGCGGCATGTCCAAAATTATTCATACCCTTCTCAATAATTAATAGAAAAGCCTTTATTGGCTATTACAGCAATCAAACGCTTCCTGTAATTGCTGACCAGCTTTTTGCATGTCTCCACTGGTATTTTTGCCCATTCATCTTTAGTGATGAGCTCCAACTCTTTGAGGTTCGAGGGTCTCCTTGCCATCACCCTGATCTTTAGCTCCCTCCACAGATTCTCAATTGGATTCAAGTCAGGACTCTGGCTGGGCCACTGCAAAACATTAATGTTTTTGTCTGCCAACCATTTCTTCACCACTTTGGCTGTGTGTTTTGGGTCGTTGTCGTGCTGAAATGTCCACCGGTTCCCAAGGCCACGTTTCTCTGCAGACTGCCTGATGTTGTTGTTGAGAATCTTGATGTATTGCTCTTTTTTCATGGTGCCATTTACTGCGATCAAGTTCCCTGGTCCATTGGCTGAAAAACACCCCCAAAACATTAGGTTCCCACCACCATGTTTGACAGTGGGGATGGTGTTCTTAGGGTTGAAGGCTTCTCCTTTTTTACGCCAAATGGGGCACACATCATTGTGGCCAAACAATTGAATTTTTGTTTCATCTGACCATAAAACAGAACACCAGAAGTCTTCTTCTTTGTCCAGATGAGCATTTGCAAAGGTCAAGTGGGCTTTTGTGTGCTTTTTCTGGAGAAGTGGTGTCCTCCTTGGCCTGCGTCCGTGGAACCCAGCAGTGTGCAGTGTCCGTTGAACTGTCTGCCTTGAGATGTCGCCACCAGCAGAGTCCAGATTCACCAGGATGGCCTTGGTGGTGATCCTTGGATTTTTCTTCACCTCTCTCACTATTCTCCTGGCCAGCACAGGTGTCACTTTTGGCTTCCGACCACATCTTCTGAGATTTTCCACAGTGCGGAACTTCTTGTATTTTTAAATAATACTTTGCACTGTAGCCACTGGAACTTGAAAACATTTTGATATGGCTTTATAGCCCTTTCCTGACTTGTGAGCGGCCACAATGCACAGCCGCAGGTCCTTAGTGAGCTCCTTTGTCTTAGCCATGACTGTCCACAAACCAACTGCAGAGAGCTGCTGTTTTTCTCCTGTTGAGTTGATTAAAACAGCTGTTCCCAATGAATCAGGGTAATTAGGATGCTTTAAAACAGCTTGGACTATTTGGAATGGTATAGAACTTTGGATTTTCCCATATACTGTGACAGTTTTCAAAGGGTATGAATAATTTTGGACATGCCACTTTTTGTTCAAATGTCTATAAAAGCTGAGAAATACTTTTTCCCACAATGATGCCTCTTGTACATCATCGTGTTATCTCCTGGGAGATGCCTGTGTCGTTTCAAGGCAAAAATATAACTTCTGGTTAAATAAAAGTAAATTTAAGTCAAACTTTGCCAGGGGTATGAATACTTTCGGGCATGACTGTACATGTTCTGCTCTTCTGTAGGACAATAAACATACCATCAAATATAATTCAGAAAAAAAGGTCATATCTGTCTAATGCAAACCATAAATACCTACAGACATATCGTATTACAAGCAAGCTCACTCACCAGGAGAGGACAATGGCCCCACGGTTGACTGAAGCCCACGTCTTCAGTTTATTTAACCCCACTTTCTCAAGCAGAATCCTGGAGAAACGTTCTGTGGAGACAAATTCAACAAAACTCAATAGCAGTTTGTAAGATATAGTTTCATGCAAACTTGTTAAAAGTTGGAACTCAAAGCATATCATGCCCAATATAAGGATATTAACTTTACTATGGATAGAACAATAAAAAGCACTGTCCTATAGCAAGAGCAAGTTAAATGCACACAGATCACAGTCTAAAATAATGTGCACAAACAAGCACTAACAGCAGCTGCACTGTTTAAAAAAAAAAAAAAAGGTTTCAGGACTTGGGGATCAAAACAATCTCCAATAATTTCCACTACAATTAATGCAAGCCTGATTGCATGTAAACGCAGTATTCAGTCTATGCCAAATAAACCCACAGTCAAGCCTGTCCAAGGACTTCACATCTGGGTTTAAGCTATCTGGCTAACTGAGAAATCCTGCTTTGTGAAACACCTATTTCATTTGAGGTGTTCAGGCCATCGCAACATCCTCAACAAACTGTTTGGGGTTAGGGATAAATTGGGGTTACAATTAGGGATTATATATATATATATATATATATATATATATATATATATATATATATATATATATATATATATATACCCCCTGTAGCCCACGCCTGGCATTAGGCATGGTGCCAATAGGTTCGTATTTATCTGCTCCAGAGAGTCCTATTCTATTGATATTACTTATCCACAAGCTGTGTTTGCATATCTGTGTCAGCAATGGGACTCTTTCATTCTTTCGCTAAATTCATTCTTTAGAAAGTTGGTCCACAAACATTTGGACATACATTTGTTGACTTTGCTGATATTGTATTGATACTCTTTATGGAGTTTTGAATGGCCCCTTAAAGATGAATAAAGTGTTCGATTATGTTTCTTTTCTTCAGACCCATAAGGTAGTGTCATGCTTACCCTCTCGTTCTGCTGCCTTCAACTTAGCGTCCTGCTCAATCAACCATTTCAGCACAAGATGGCCTGCAGGGTGCTCAGCCATGTGAAGCTAGGGCATAGGGGAAGGAACAACAGGTAAGACTACACCCACAAAGCTTAAGGACAAACACACATTAAATAAACAGCATACACTTAAAGTGAATGCCACGGTGGGGAAAAACGCCCCCATCTCCCACCAGTTTACACAACCTGCTAGTTATAACCACTGATTCACAGTACACTTAAACTTGAGCACCCACATCTAAAAACACAGTAACTGCACAGGTGCTGGACTACACTGATCAACAGGAAAACCACAACGGCCCACACAGTCAATTGTGCATCCATGACTATTTAATTGGCTTGAATATCCAGTAGAACAGTGGGCAGAAACACTGAAAATTAGGGAGAAGCATGGTTACTATAACGAGAGCTATATCTGGAAGCCCAAAATGGCTATTCTGTTTACTGGCTAAAAGTAAGAACTTGATATGCAGAAAGCATATTGATTAAAATACAGTATTTGTTAACAACAACAAACAACAGCGATCTCACCTGGCCATCCACACCACCAGCTACAAAGTCTTCAGCAGCCAGCTCAGCTACAGCCTCCATAGCAGGTCGTAGGTCTCCAACTGCCGCTCCCAGGATGTCGCTGACCACCACACAGGATGCCTTATCCATCACAACAGAGCGGGCATTCTCACACAGGTACTTCAGTAGTGGAGGGGATATGGCCTCCAACAGCTCCTGCCGCCTCAGAGTCACATCCTTTTTACTGCACAAAACATAAACTGCATGTTATTCAGAAGCAGTAAAACACAATTAAATTGTGTAAAAGAAATGGCAAATGTAATCAGGTAGGCAACTATAAGAAAGGGAAAAGCCTGCAATAATTAACCAACCATCAAAACGCACGACAGATAGTTTACTTAACCACTGCTGCCTACGGTCCAAGTACAGAGCCCAACAGAAAAAGAAAGTCACTAGCTTAAACTGACCACAAGATGGCACAGTGTGCACATCGACATTAGGGACTGTGAAAGTGCTCTTCAGCAGGGGGTCAGCAGTTCTGTGTTTTACATTGCTACATAACACACAGTAGTTACTTACATTGTTGGCTGAGCAGGATTTAAACAGCTTGTGCTTATTACTGTTCTAATAAATCCAATTAACAACACAGTACTGATGCGTATGTGACCTATACTACTGTTCACGGGTTTACATTTTTCAAAATAGTAGCTTCAAACACAATACTGCTTAATTTCTAGCTTTGTCAGATCCTGTTAATGACATATCAAAATAACCAGTACAATGGCAGTCAAATCAGGCCATCATTGGAAACAGCAGATAAACTATGTGGACAAAGGTTTTTTTGTTGGAGTTACCGTCTCTACTGTCCAAAGAAGGCGGCTTTCAACTAGAATTTGGAGCATTGGTGTAAGAATTTGATTGCATTCAGCAACAGAGCATTTGTGAGATCAGGATGTTGGATGATCACCACCCTACTTCAACCCCAACTCGTCCAACAAGTATTTGATGAAGCACCACCATCATTTCAGCGAACACAGTTCCACAGCTCAGCACTGGAGGACTTTATACCCCTCTAGCCCATTCCTGGCATTAGGCACGGTGCCACTAGGCTCATGTCTGTCTGCTCCAGAGAGTCTTAATCTATTGGCAATACTGCTCTACAGGCACTAGACAAGCTGTGTGCGCGTACATTTGCAAATAGATAAATGCATTCATTTGAAGGGGTGTCCACAAACATTTGGACATATTGTATAATGGAAGCCATAGCTACGTTTCTACATTTACACAGGGAGCGTATATGGGGCTTGTTGGAACTCTAATCAGACGAAACGGAGAAAAGAGCAGAAGACAACGGTTTGGTGAATACAATGAAAAATAGTTGCATTACTTGCTTTTATTGATCATTAGTAGCTGAATCCCTATATAAGGTCTGTTTAACTGTGAAGCTGGGACTAACCTGTGGACATTGCCGTCACCCTTCTCCAGCACTTTAATGATTTCTGGTAACAGATGGGCCGGGTCCCGGGGGCTGAGAAGATAGAGGATCACTTTCTTGCCATATTTATTGCTGACGACCTCGGACAGGGAACTCACCAGCTCCTGAGAACGAAAGGTTCTGTGATGAAGTTCAACAAGTTCATCAACACCTTATAAAGATATGTGGATATCCAAGAACAGGCGTCTCTCCAACTGTCTTACAACTATTCTGCTTCTTAGAAGTAGACAACGATGCACTGCACTCACCTGCAAATGAATGCAGTCAGGGTAAGATTAGATTAATGGGAAACTGAAGCACTTACTGATATGACAGCTTGTTTGACCAGTTTGGTGTCGTCAATGCAGTCAAAAGCTGCGAGAAGAACTAGGTGCGCATACTCTCCCTGTAAGACAAGCCAGCAAATCACAATCAGTATCATTATTCTCTAGCAGTACACAAGGACCAGCCCAAAAACATACACACTTTCACACATGCATTTTGGACAAGCTGAGAGATACAGTACCATCACTGAAAGTGAACGAGGCATGTGGACTGAGACTGTAGTGTGTTACCACAGGATTCTACACTAATGCATCTCTGGCCTCTTTACCAAAATCACACAGTGCAGTTAGCAGCATGCCAAGCCCCAAGCAGCAATGACCAAAGTGTCATTCTCTCCATTACAGTCAGTGGAGCTTTAATACAAATTTTCAAGCAGCTATTTTAAGGTAAAATGTAAGATAAGACTGCATTAACTGGTTATTGGTAGATGTTTCATCATATAAATGAAAATCAGATTACCATTGCAAACTTTGCAATGTACGTCTTCATGGTTTTCACAATGACCTTTCTGTCCTGAAACACAGAACACACACACAATCACATATACAGGTCAAATCTCCCAGCTGCAGCTTTAGTAGACTAGTGGACTTTCCCCAAAGTCACGAGAGTTCACCTTGGATGTGCCGTGCCACAGGCAGTGCATGGCAACACGAGCTCCATCGTGCGTGTGTGCCATGTACACCACCGACTCCCTTATTGACTCAATCATCTCCTGCAGAGACACAGCACAGGATTATTAGATTATAGGGGGATGAAAAACTGATGTAACAATAACTTTTAAACTATCACTCCTGGAGAAACGATATCTGGGGTATTATAAGTAGGTCACAGCTTCCTCAACACGCACAGCCTTCGGCAGACAGTCCACTTACTGTTCTCTGTTTAGCTGGCGCGTGGAGGAAGAAGTCTAGGTACACTTTGTGGACGAGTGAATGTTTAATGACCGCTTCCCTGTTCAGGAGGAAAAAAATATATATTTCAGAATATTTAAATAATTAAAATTACATTAAACAACTGCAATACAGCAGATACTGTATGTGCTAATGAATGGGAAATTAAATAAGTAACGGAGTAATGTATTGTTCACATTTATTTTCAGAAAAAGAGGTTAAGTTTACAAACATAATTTAATGAAAATAAAACAAAAGAATGCATTTAAATATAGAATAACATTATATTTCTATTATATCATAATATAATCTCCCAAAAAACTATAACTGGAAAATCAAAGATAAGCGTGTCCCTAAAAATATACCTAAATTAAAAAAAGACTTAAAATGTGACCATCCAGGACATTTCTTCCTGATCAGTATGAAAGGTCAGTAATATCAAATATATTTATATATAATTATATCTTGCAAACTGCCAACTACTGTAGATTTACAGAAAATGTACAATTTTAAATTAAACCACTGATTTATTTTTTATTTGAGTTAAATCTAGAAATCAAGACAGCCCCAAACCTCTCAGTTATTATCTGTCCAGCCGGTCCACACTGTTGCATCCCTATTTTAACACATAATACAGGTCACATGACTGCAGTCCACTTACTTCTGAGCCATCGGTGTGAGAATCTGTTTCATTTGTTCCATGATGCTCTCCAGTTTGTTTGGATTGCTTTCCAAAACCTTCTCTAACGTAGGACACACTGTAGACTGCAAACAAATGGTCAATGTCTTTACTTGAGATTACTCTAAACTGGTTTTACACAGATAAAAACTTCAGCTTGTCCACTAACCAACTGACCAAAACCACATGATTTTAAAAAGTATCTTCGTAGAATTTTATAGATTTTTCAAAAGTTCTGCTAAATTCAGTCGTTAGGATGTAAATAAAGTAATGCAAAGGGTTTTGATGCGATTGTGAAGTTAAATGTGAAGTTGATGATTGGGACCAGGGATTTCCATGACTAAAAACTAAATATATACATTGAAATTGTTAAGTCAATATACACACACATGTCCATGTGTAATATTGGTAAAGGTAAAATAGTGGTAAACTTGGGAAAAAGATTAGGGACTGTCTTTTCCCATACTATTACAAAACAAAGGAGGCATTAGACACAATATTTGGACCGATTTAACCTTTCTTGCCGTTAGTTTTAACAGGCTTTTCAGACACCTGGTTTCCATTGCCACCACTGTGAAGGATTTTGATTCTGATTTTTACATCTTAACTATTTATTTGCAGAAATTTTGAAAAAGCAGTGAAATTTCCCTTTAAAGTCTCTGGCCATGAGGAGAAAGCACCCTTATGTACCTTGCAGACTTGGAACGTGTTGCCATAGAGCTCCTCTGTAAGCATGAGCCTCTGGGAAAGGATGGCCTTGTCGTTGTAAGCATACTCCACCACAGACGAAGCCTCCGAATGTCTCAGCATCTGTCTGACCTGACCCTTGAAGGCCAGCATCACCTCCCCTACCTGCTGTTTGCTCCTGGTGGACCAGAGAAAGGTGCTTAGCTTAGCATTTCACTCAAAAAGGTAAGGTTACATGCAAGACTTTGGAATCAAAGCTTCAATTCAGTGCGATTTCACTCTTTCTTCTGTTTAATTTGTAGCTTCTCAGGCTTGTGGCAATTAAAAGCCATTGCCGCCTGAAGCTGTTGCTACATGGTCTATAAAACCCAACTCTATTAAGTCATGGCTTGAGTTTCACTGCATGAACAGTAAATTCTCAATTAACATTTATCACTTTCTAACAAACGCTCCCATGATTGATGAAGACAGCAGAGGGCCAAGGCCTATCAAGCCAATAAGGAAATTTAAAAGATGGGATGCGAGATAGGCACTGCTGCAGAAAGCAATATTATGCTTCGAAGGTAAATGTGAGCACTTTGATTTCCAGAGATTATTCTCTTTATTAGTTTTCCTGTTGTATATAAGGATTAAATTACTTCAGTGAATCAGGGCTAAGCTTCTCCTCCACAGTTGGAGAGGTAATATGGGAACATATACACATGTTTATAAAGAATAATAATAATAAAAAGATGTCAACTTACCCATACATTAAAAATTTCTTTACAATATTTCTAGCGTATTTGGATTTACTCAACTCCACCATGTGATCTAGAGAAAGAGTAACACATTTTGGCACAGATTTAGGTATAACAACTTAATTGGGAATAACACTTCAAACGTGCTTTCAATTAAAAAGCATTTTTTGTTTGTTTTTTAATCCCACTTGGTTACAAATAAATTATCGTAATATGCTTGTAATGTGCATATTTAAAGAGTTTTGAATAACTGGTAGAAAATTGAGGAAAACATGCATAAAATGAACTTCCAGACTGTCCAGAATAATAAACAGAGCTGTAGATCATTTTATAATGACTTAAAGAGAATATAGATTATCAGCATATTAAAATATTAAGAATGAAGTTAACAGGATCTCAGCTGTCATACAAAATACTTGTTTTTAAAAAAGCAACTTCACAGTAGAAGGAAAAACTGTTAACTACCAATAGAAGTCAATGTAAAAAAAGATTTTTTCAGCATTTCTATTGGTTCATTAATCTGGACACAATGTAAAGAACGACTGCCCAATTCAAATTATATCAAAAACTAAAAAACATCAAAAATGGAGCGCAAAAACACTTTTTTTTTTACAATTTTACTCCCAAAACACTTTAATATATTGAGCAAATCAGCAAAAACATTTTATTGATTATATTTATTTGCAAATATCAAGTTATTGTTAAATATGAAACAAGACTTCCTGTCTTTGACAACGTGCAGACATGAGTTACAAATTATGTAAGAGTTAAAATACTGCTGAAAACCAACCTTTGAGTTCATCAAAGATTTCCTGTCTTTGCTCATCATTTCCAAACTGTATAAAGCACTGAAGCACTCGAGTCGAGTCATGAGCAAACGCAATCTAGAAGACAAGACAAGATTAAAAAGATTAAACTGTAACTGACAACAAAACAGACAATTTCAAAACCAGAGTCCTATTTAATTCCAACTCAATGAATCAAGCAAGATTTAAGAGTTGTCAAATGCTCAGTAAAACAGGTAGTTATTACATTAATTTTAATTTGCTAATCTTCAGTTTCAGTTACAATGACCAAACCTTTACATTCCCCATGTGCAATTAATTATCTGTAAATAATAATATTATTCATCAGAGTTTGGGAGTTGCATTATTTTATATAGTGTGTGTATTATATATATATATATATATATATATATATATATATATATATATACATATACACACACACACACACACACACACTTTTTGTAACAAGTGTCTTGCTGTCCCTTTGCAGTTGTGACACTGAATTGTCCCACTGAGGGACTAATAAAGGATAATAAGGATAATCAACTCACACACAAACTACCACCGACTATTAAGGCAGAAGTACAATGCAGACATAAGTAACCAAATTCAGGACCAGTTAACACTGCAGTATTACATGGGCAATATTGCAGAGAGCGGCTAGAATGACAGCAGCAACATATGTATACGTGTGTTTAAACCTGGCCTGGAGTCTGTCTCACATGACCTTCGACTCAAGATCACAAAAGCCATAAACACAGCCTCCAATACTTGATGCCACACTGCTCACACAGCCAAGCAATTCCAGACATGTGCACAGAAAGACCTCATGACAGAGGTGACGAACTCAATCAAGGTAACAGGCCACATTACACACAGTCCAGGGGGCCAGACCTATTTTTACTGGAAAACCTGATACTCTGTTTTCCTACAAAGAGATAATATTTTTTTCTGAGTTTGCTATTAGAGAATTCCTTAAATCACAACAGACTTCTCATTTGAGAATCAGGCACTGAATCAGTTTGAGCAATAGGGCTAATTATTAGTACTAGTATATGTGGCTGTTAAGGGACTCGCAGGTCCTGAATTCTGTGTACAAGCCTGCTGACAACACACTGCAAAAAGAGCACTTACTGTCTTAACTTTGCCCCGCACAAGGGCTTGGAGATCCTTCAATAACTTTTCTCTCTTTTCTTTGTTGCAGTCCTTCCTGTATCAAATAAAGCAGTCACATTCAAAACATTCACAACTTTTTTCATTCCAATTTCAGTATTACTGTAAGTGGGTTATAGGATTGGATATCATCACCCCCCCCCCACCCCCCCCAGCCCCGCATCTCAGTCATTTATGCAGAGATTTCTTATCCTGTGCAAACTGGCCATATAGTTCACAGACGTGACCTGTAGTAAATGACATTACTCCACCTCCACATGTAAAGTAATCCTGTCTGAACTGGGTTTAAACAAAAAGCTCAAATCAGATTTCATTTTCTTTGCTTTATCAGCTCTGATCTGCAGATTCAGACAGATGTGTGACAATGTATTTTGTGAAGTGTAAGCATGTAGTTAATGTAAATAGATAAATAAATAAATAAATAAAGTTAGAATTTGATATCTGCATGCCTGACTGAACAACACTACAGAGAGTGACTCACCTTCTAATCGTCTCCCAGACTTGTTTGGCTCTGATTACAATGGGGAACATGTCCTTTCTATCGTTCTGTTGTCGGCTCTGTTTCAGCTCTTTCTTCTTTTGTTTGAGCTCATTCCACTTCGGTTTCTTCGCTTCAGATCCTGCAAGGTTCACAATAAACATTAAACATCCAACATTAATGTCAGTCTGACCTCTACAGTCCTATTAAACCTAGAGCTGGGCAATAAGACAATATTTTGTTATGACTCATATTATGCTTAACTAAGCAAATCAAGGATATTGTTCGTGCTTAATGAACATGTTTCATTACCAACAGTGTAATTGGACTGGTTTAATTAGATGAAGCTTAGCAGATAAAATGATTAAATAATATAATTAAATAATAAAAATCACTGTGTTCAGTACAGGAGAATATCTGAAGAGTAGTTTTAAAGAATCTGTTGATTCTACTGATGCATTTAGTCTGTGATTACACGTATCGTGAAAAATGTACTGAAATATCATAATACAGTATTTTCACCATATCGCCCAGCCCTTATCAAATCAGACACCCTTTTCTTAGTTTTACTCCATAATAAATACCAATAAGACTTACCCTCTTCCACGTTCCCCTCAGACAGTTTTCTCTTTTTCGCAAACTTTCCATCTGTTGGCTTTTGCTTCATGAATTTCTGGGCTCCCCCTTTTCCTGCCGATTTTTCAAAAGGCTTCTTTTTGTCCGAGTTGTAAGGTTTGAAGGGACGTTTACCAGGAGATTTTCCATCAAATTTGCCTAGACGTTTCACATAAAAAAACAAAGACACATGCAAATATTTTCAGATCAGTTTAGCCCATTCAGCCTAGGACAGTTCACACTAAACTAAGACTGGCTGGGATGGCCAGTGTTCAGCACACATCAGACCAACTACTTTTTCAAAATGTACTGTTCATGTCTTCGGGGCAGTGAAAACAGCCCCTTTTGGGTTCATAACATTGCCTCACAAAAACAAACACACACATCTGACTACTAGTCAGATGACTACTGCATCACTGTCTAGTACAGCAGCTGTACTGCCTACGACCACAAGACCCTAAAGAGAGTGGTGAGGACAGCGGAGTCCATCATAGGCAGCAAACTTCCAGACCTGCAGGACATCTACCGGTCCCGCTGCCTGAGAAAAATCCAGAAGATCCAGTTGGACTGTAGCCACCCAGCACACGGCCTGTTCACCTTACTGCCATCAGGCAGGAGGTACCGCAGCATCCAGGCCGGAACAAACCAGCTAATGAACAGTTTCTACCCACAAGCCATCAGGTTCCTGAACAAGGTCCCTGTGAACCTTTCACCAACACCACTGCACTCGTTCACTTTATTATTAATACTCTATAGATCACTGCTATGGACAACATCACTAAGTCACTTTATACAACAGGAATAAACATAAACATACATATTTATACTTAGCTCCACTCTCTCTCAGACTATACCTGTCTCATAAATGTACATATCAGAGAATACCTACAGATCCCTCCTGTCTTTGTATATTCTGTATTTTGTAGAATATTTATATATATTATCTATAATATATATTATATTTAATATAATTTTGATAGAACATTTTAATGTTTAGTATGCATATAGTTTTGTCCTCCTGTAGAGCATCAACCTGAGCCTTACCACATATGCATTTCAATGCATAAATGTCCTGACATGTTGTGCAAATGGCAAATAAACCTGAAACTTGAAACTAGAGCAAAATACATGGTAGTTAGTCTTAATAGAGATCATTTAATATAATAAAGAAGTCTTAAAGACACAGTAACAAACAGTAGACTATGAGCCCTTTAATTCTGAACTGGCTTTGACTATTATAGCCACAACATCACCAAGTCACTTTATACAACAGGAATAAACATAAACATACATATTTATACTTAGCTCCACTCTCTCTCAGACTATACCTGTCTCATAAATGTACATATCAGACAAAACTATATGCATACTAAACATTAAAATGTTCTATCAAAATTTTATTAAATATAATATATATTATAGATAATATATATAACTATTCTACAAAATACAGAATATAAATATGTACATATGTATATATGTATATATACACACACACACACACACAGACACGCACTATTTCATCTCTGTATATATATTTGTATATTTGTATTCTGTACTTTTTTTTGCTTATATTTCTATATTTTCATTTTTATATTCTATTCTTTAACTTAAATGTAACTTATTCTATTTTTATTTTCTTCATTTTTATTTTGCACTTTTGCACTTTACTTCATTAAGTTAAGGTTTAGTTAAGTTTAAATGTAGATTTTTATTGTATAGCTTGATGTGAGCAGACTGTCAAAAAAGCATTTCACTGCAGGTTATACTGTGTATGACTATATATGTGACAAATAAAATTTGATTTGATTTTGACATATTAGCTAACACTCTTTCCTTCAATCATGCACATCACTGAAGCTCTGATTGTGAATTTTACCCAAATAAACAGCCAGTCAACTGGTGTCCTTACCTTTCCCCTTGAATGCAGGTTTCTTTCCATCTTTAGCACCGAATGATTTCTTCCTTGGTTTGGCCTCCATTACTGACAACCTGCAGCACAGAAGCAGAGAGACAGCCTCAGTGAAGGAGCTTCAGCTGCGAGGGTGTACAACTACTGCTTCTCATGAACACCACAAACCCAGAGACAGTGTTGTAGTAAAATGTTTATTATACCTTGTGTTTGTTGACAAATTATCCTTAAATAATGATTACTCAACTTAGTATTAACAACTACATAATCATTGTGTGAAACCTTGTATTTTATATGCATCTATACAAATGATTATCCGATACTTATATCATGTAGGCTTACACACATAGCTAACAATGTATGGCTTGTTTCTAACCCACATAATACCCACTTGTAACACGTATTGGTGTGCGACATATAGAGTCACTTTGCATGGCATATTACTCACCCACTTACTAACTTACATGATATTTACTCATAAGACATATTATAACCTTATTACATTGTATGGCCTACTAACTCACATGACATGGCCTCCTGAGACACATTAACATGTAACATATGGAGTTCTATGGTAAAGGCGGGTGATTCACGCTTAAAGACATTTGCGTTACTAAAACTATACATCAGCATGACAAGTGAGGCCACTCCATGTGTCTGAAGTCACTGTCATGGACCATCGTGTTGGCCCCAATTGGGACTGGTGTACTTTGTTTGAACTGAAGTGATATGGAGGGGATGCTGATAGGGTCGGACAAAGCGGCCTTCTCTCTGTGTGGGTAACTCCCTAACCTGCAGCTGCCTCGCACACACATAGAGAATGCTACACTGTCCAGCTTTGAGAAAATACAAAACATAGTCAAGGTCAAGCATGATGGTGGAGTCAGACACGTGAATCTGAGTACTAACATGTGCCATCTTGCATATTCACATAGACTAATCTGTAGAAACGCCTCATCGGCAGGTTTCACGTCATTTGGGGTATAAACGTGGAGTCAGATGAGAACGGGGTCGGAACTTTGCTTTGGGATGGTTGATACACTGTCTTTAATGCATTTGTTCTCCTGGATCCAGCATTCTTAAATAAATACTTTGGTTTGCTTCTAACTTCACTCCACTCGTCTGCGACTCTTTCCACAAAACGAACACGCAAGGTGTTGCGCCCCGGAAGAGGGGTGGGGTACGGGCAACACTATGTAGACATTTTTCTACAAATTGGTGACCTCCGACGTGTGGGAAAGTTGTGACGAAAGACGGCATCCGGCACTGATCCACTCGCGCGCGCACCACAAAAAGGTAAGCAGAGCCTGTTAATCGAATTCTGCATATTGAATATCTGAAATTTGAGTGGTGAGGCGGTCCGAGTGCTGTCTGGAGGGGAGCAGGAAGCATATCAATTTATTTATGGTTAATGCCGATGGGTGATTCCGGCTAGGGGTAACTCCGACGGGTGATTCCGGAGTAGGGTTTTTCTATTTTATATGGTTAATGCCGATGGGTGATTCCGGCTAGGGGTAACTCCGACGGGTGATTCCGGAGTAGGGTTTTTCTATTTTATATGGTTAATGCCGATGGGTGATTCCGGCTAAAGGTAACTCCGACGGGTGATTCCGGAGTAGGGTTTTTCTATTTTATATGGTTAATGCCGATGGGTGATTCCGGCTAAAGGTAACTCCGACGGGTGATTCCGGAGTAGGGTTTTTCTATTTTATATGGTTAATGCCGATGGGTGATTCCGGCTAAAGGTAACTCCGACGGGTGATTCCGGAGCAAGGGTTAGGATTGGAAGCTGGCGTATCCCCCCGACATCTGACGAGGTGGTCGGATAATTGCCAGGTGGGAGACTCACCTCGAGATTGATCCACTCGCAAAGTAGTCATGGTTATTATTGTTGTGTATTTTTAATTGTATAAAGCAGAAGCGGTTCCTGCTAAAAGGGTTGTATTGTATGATTTTATTGTGATCTTGTGTATTAAAGCAGCTGTTTAATTTTGTTTCACTCGGATTGGCGACTCCGCAGGTATAGGTAATACCTGGAACATCGAACTACTATAACTAGGTTATAGTGGGACCGTGTGGGCGGCGCTTTGTCAGAGACAAGTAATTGGCCTGAATGTCTAGTTTAAAAGGAGTTCACATAAGTGCATGTGCGCACGGCGCTGTATGTCTCATATATGATATGTCCATATAAGTGCGTGCACACTGCGCTGTATGTAGTTTAAGTGTGAATGTTTAGTTTAAAAAGAGGCTGTATGGCCATATAAGTGCGTGTGAGCACGCCGCTGTGTGTTTCATATTTTGCCTAACTGTGTGAAAGGGGCGGAGGGCCCACAAGTGTGACTGGGTGCCAATTACAGGTACTTGCTTCTGTAAGCACGGCTCGGCCGGCTGGTCGGGGACCAGGCGTACCTAGCGTTGTGTAAAGGATACACACAAGAGCTTTTTCAGTGCGCCTGAGAGAGCCTTGACGAACACACGGTTGTGCTGTATATGATTATCAGACTGTGAAATTCTTCACTGAGCTGAAAGCTGAAATTTTTCCTCTTCTCTTTCCCTGTTATATACCGCCGAGGAGCGCGGAGCGCAGCGGCTGCTGCGGAGAAGCGCAGAGGGGGAGCCCTGGGAGGACACTGCTCGAAAAATCTCAATGCGTGAAACCCTGCGGTGTTAACGTAATCGCATTTGAGAGAGAAGTAGAGCGAAGACCCATTCAGGTGAGATCCATCCTTGATCAGCACCTTGCACACAACATGGCTAGTAGTAGAAATTTGAGTAAAGAACTAAATGCCCTTTACGGCGTGGGAAACTGGGAATGGAAACTCTTTGAACTGCAAATAGAGAGGGTAGCCCAGGGGGTTAAAGAAGGTGTGATAAATCTGAAACAGCGAGATGAGGTGCAGAAAAGTGTGATCAGCAGGTTTGAGACATGGTGACAAAAACATACGGGAGAGAGGACATGTTTAATACACTGCATTAATCAGATGAAGAAAGAGTTAGAAGACAGATCAGGTCAGGCTGAAGCAGAAATGAAGCGGGCTGGTTTGTTCAAAAGAACAAAGGCTAAAAATAGCTTTAAAGCAGCACAGGAGGACTTAGCAGAGCTGATAGCTATCATAACTGCATTTCTGAGCATGATACCCGATTTAGTCACACTGAAAATACAGGATCCGTCCCGGCCGAAGGCGAACGCACCATCTGCGGAGAAGGCGGAAGTGGACAGTGAGTATACAAAACACAAGGGGGAGGGGCCTGACGCCCTGCCTCCGCCATACAACCCAAGACACATCCCACCTGCAGATATTCTGTTGCCAGTCTTCACCATAGACACAGGGACAGTCAGAGTGGAGCAGCAGGAAAGGGGGGGCTCAGCCCGAGAGCACACACCACTAGCTGACACCACAGCTCACAGCAGAGAGCAGGCAGCAGATAGTTACGCACACACTGCAGATCCCTTTCTACTGCGCAGACAACATGAGACCCTTAATGACGACCAGACTGACACCCACTGTTATGACGATCTACATGCAAAGGGGACTAATAGAACTGAGGATAAACAGCGCCATCACTGTACACAAACATTGGCCAAACCATCTATTAACCCATTACGCCAAAACACAAAACCCACGGTCATTATTACAGCAGCTTTAGAGGGACATGGGACAACTGATGATGACTCTGACGATCTCGACTGCATACCAGCTGACGAGTGCAGGGTAGTGGGACATATAAGGGACAGAACAGTAGCTGACTTGAACCGTACCCTACATGACATGGAACAGATGATACTAGCAGAACAAAGAGACTTGGAATTACGCCAACAGGCCCTTGACTGCAGCACCACAACCACAGACACAGCAGCCAAATGAGCAGACACCACAGATGATAACATCACCACAGCAACCACAAACATTCATGAACACACAAGCATACATGCCCACCCAGCCATGGCCAACACAATACCCACCATATAGTTATGGACCACGCCCATACTTCCCACAACGGCCCTACTCAAGGGGCAGGGGGCGGGGTGGTGGACGGTGGCGGGGCGGGCGCCAGCCTGGACCCGGTGCATGTCTGAGATGCGGGGCCATGGGCCACTGGGCAGCACAATGTACAGCACCACTCTCACCTGAGACGACATATCCGCACCAGGCACCACACCCACACGCGGCACCACAACCAGCCCCACGGCAACATCCTGCTGGACAGTACAGCATGGAGCCATGGGGTGGACGCTGACGGGGCCCAGAGGAGCACCAGGACAGCAGGGCTAGGGCAGAACCCATGCTGTCATTGACTGTGGGGGCCTCCAAAATCCCTTTTCTGGTGGACACGGGAGCCACATGGTCAGTCATCACCACAGTATTACCAGCACACCTGATGAGTGAACAAACTGTGCAGGTTAGGGGCTTCTCGGGGAAACCTACATCACTGCCAAAAACAAGACAGTTACCAGTCAATACTGGTGTACAGACTGTGTCACATTCATTTTTGATTGCACCACACGCACCCTTGAACATTTGTGGTAGAGACTTATTGATGAAAATGGGGGTCACTATTTTATGTCAACCAGACGGAATTACTCTTACATGGCTAGATGGACATAACACTGTGGGTGTGATGGGGTACACGGATGGAATGTACCTGATACGGCCAGAACAGGATGAGTCAGTGGACATTTACTGGGGACTATTGTCTGAACTAACAGACCCAACACCACCACTAATTGACCTGTTTCAACAATGGTCGCCTTGGATTGGGGCTATGGCACCCTATATCCCGCCGCCCGACCCGTTCCATGTCACCCTGTTCTATGATGTAGGGGGAGATTTAACTTACTATGACACATTTCAGACAGAATTAGAGGGTACTCAGTGGTCTGTTGACACCACAGGGATTTATGTGGGTCCTGAAGGGGTGGCATCACCAGTCACACTGACACCACAACAACACTGTTGGTACAAAATGTCAGACACAGCAGCACCACACATTTCACTAGCTCTCCATCCGAAGCATGAGGCCAAGCAGTTGGGCCCTATGGTAAAAAGAGCAAACGAGGCCACGGATTGGGTCCGGACCCAGCTGCCCGGCGTCATGTTTTCACAGTCCACACAGACATACCACATCACTGATAACTCACCTATCTCAGTCACATTACAACATCAATTGCTACCTAGACACCATGGTTGTGAGGACTCTGATCACCCGCTAACAGAAGCATTATTGGCATCACTGCCTGACACACTGTGGTCCACAGGCCCAGACGATGTAGGATACATAGATCAGACACCAGTCTCATTTTCCATGGCCACTACAGAACCGATTTGGGTTCCCCAATATAGACACAAGCCAGATGCTGTTGAATCATTGGACAAAACGGTCCAGGCCTTGGTGGAGGCCGGAGTCCTGGAACCGTGCCAATCAGCATGGAACACACCGATTTTGCCGGTTCCAAAAAAGGAACCTGGCCAATATCGGATGGCCCATGATCTGAGAGCCATAAATGCAGCATTGGCTACGGCCACTGTTCCAGTTCCCAACCCATACACTGCCCTATCAGAGTTGGGTCCGGACATGAAGTGGTTCACCTGCATTGACTTAGCTAACGCATTTTTCTGTGTGCCACTGGCAGAACACTGCAGAGATATTTGTGCATTCACACACAAAGGCACCCAATTCCGGTACAATAGGCTACCTCAGGGACTAGCCCTGTCTCCGGGCCTATTTAATCAGGCTCTGAGGCAGAGTCTGGAATCATGCCAACTGCCAGAACACTCCCTTTTGACCCAGTACGTAGATGACGTCATTATTTCAGCCACGACGCCGGAAATCTGCCTTGAGGCCACCAAGGCAGCGCTGGAATGTTTAGCAAAGGCTGGGTACAAAGTGTCCAAACAAAAGTTACAGTGCTGTAGATCTAGAGTTACTTTCCTGGGGAGGGTAGTAACACAGGGGTCGACAGGCTTGTCAGCCACACACAGGTCCGCTATACTGTCACACACAAGACCGGAGACTGTTAAAGACATGTTAGCATTCTTAGGACTGACAGGCTATAGTAGACAATACATTCCTGACTTTGTTGGACGAACACAACCTCTTAGGGACATGGTGAAAACCGTGGGGATGAGAAATTTGTCTGGTAACCTGACTTGGACGGTAGAAACAGAACAGGCATTTATAGATGTTAAACAGGCCTTATCTACTGCAGCTGACCTAGCCAGACCTAACTATTCACTACCTTTTTACCTGGATGTTTCTGAAACAGACACTTTGGTTAATGGTGTACTGTTTCAGAAAAAGGGGGAAGGTAGAGCAGTGCTAATGTACTTAAGTGTTCCATTGGACCTTATAGAGAGGAGACAACCACAGTGCACAAGACATGTAGCAGGACTGACCAAATTAGTCCAGAAAACAGCACATCTGGTAGCAGGATACCCATTGCACATACTAACCACACACGGAGTAGTGGCATACATAAACTCACAGATGTTTACACTCACTCCCTTGCGACAGAGACGCATTCACAAAGCACTGACTGCACCCAACATCACCTACACACATGAAGGAGTCAACATGGCAGAGGGGATGCTGGAAGGCCCACCACATGAGTGTGAGGAACAGGTAGAGAGGCAAGGAAAAGTAAGACCAGATTTACAGGCCACACCCATCCCAGGGTCGTGGAATTTGTGGACAGATGGGTGTGGGTACAGAACAAACACAGGTGGAATCAGAGCAGGATACGCGGTAGTCCAGGAAGCAAGGGGGGAGGCACATGAGTTTTGGACAGTCATAGCAGAAGAAGTGAAACAAAATCCATCAGCACAGAAAGCAGAACTACTAGCAGTAATCGCAGCACTAGAACTGGCAGAAGGGAGAGACGTCACTATCTACAGCGACTCAGCATACGTAGTGACAGCAGCACATGTAGACATTCCACACTGGAAGCAAGCTGGGTATGTCACAAGCGCTGGGAAACCAGTCAAACATAAAACAGAATTAATGCGATTAGAAGCAGCCATACACAAACCGAGCAAAGTAGCAATTGTAAAGTGTAAAGGACACCAAAAGGGAGACACAATGATAAACAGAGGGAATGAAGCAGCAGATGGGGCAGCAAAAAGAGCAGCAGGCTACACGGAACCCAACACCATGTTTGTGTTGGACTCCAGTGTACCCTGGGAACCGATTCCCACAGGACAAGAGCTTAGACGCCTACAGGATGAGGCAAGTCCAGAGGAGAAGTCAACATGGCTAGCAAAGGGGGCTAGTCCAGACGGCCAGGTGTGGATGTCACAAAGGGGACAAGCAGTGTTACCAATGTCACTAGCGAAAGCAGTTCTAGAAGAAGCACACACAGTAGCACACGTAGGGAGACAACAAACACTGGAAAATCTAAAACAATGGTGGCACCCATTCATGTCAGCCTTAGTGGTAGATTACATCACCCAATGTCAGATTTGTAACACCCAGAACGTAGCAAAAGCACTTAAGCCAACACCTGGAAAGTTTCCATTGCCAGATTCCCACGGAGAAGAAATTCAGATTGACTATACTGACATGATTGACTCAGTAAGGAGATACAGGTATCTCCTGGTGGTAGTAGACCGATTTTCAGGGTGGGTGGAGGCAATTCCCACCATAAAAGAGGATGCCAGGTCTGTGTGCAAGATGTTGATCAATTGTTGGATACCACAACACGGGTTCCCCAGGAAGGTTCACTCAGATAATGGGAGTCATTTTACGAGCAAGACACTGCAGTGGGTGGAGCAGTCGTTGGGGCTGCGCCATAGCTATGGTTGTGTGTATCATCCTGCCTCACAGGGTCAGGTGGAGAGGATGAATCAAAATTTAAAATCCAAGCTAGCTAAGATTACACTGACCACGGGCATGAATTGGCTAGATGCCCTCCCAATGGCCCTGATCAGCATTCGGAACTCAATTAATAGAAGCACAGGCTTCTCCCCATTTGAACTGGTCAGAGGCATAGCATTTCCAGGCCCAAAAACAAGATTGAGCCCCGATACAGGCTCGCCTGGGATTACAACAGATACATATCGACAGCTGTTTTTGAAACTAAAATCAGTGTGTGAGGATTTATCTGTACAGGTACGGAGAAACAGAGGAGGAGACGAGGACCGCGAGATACCCCCGGAGGTGGCCGTGGCCCCATGGTTGTACCTGAGAGCCATTAAGCGAAAGTGGTCAGAGCCTCGCTGGACAGGTCCATTCCAGGTGACAGAGAGAACCAGCCACGCGGTACGACTCCAGAGCAAAGGCAGCTCGTGGTACCACCTATCTCAGTGCAAGCCAGCACTGCCACCCGGGGACCAACAGGTGCAGAAGCAAGCATCCAATCAGCAACAAGTGCCATCTGAGCACGCCTTGAGAGAGAGATGCGCGACAAGAGCGCATCTACCTGACCAACTGACACCGAGCTGACGACAAGCGACATCCGAGCACCCCCGGGCCCGAGGGGAGCCACCGAGGAGCTGTCCAGCACTGACGGTGGACCAGAACAATAAAACATTTTTTCTTTACAGGTTGCCTTGAACTATCTAAGAGATTGTAAAAAAACAAAAAAACACACATTGTAACTTTAACACTTACACATATAGGGTTATAGACAATAGTTTACTAAGTAGAGGGAAACTTAGAGGGAAAACACATTTGTTGTCTAATAATGGCTTGGTACGGGAAAAGGGGGTGGCAAAGGGCAAAATACAGACACCATAACGAACCACCACTTCCTCCAGTTCTTCCAACATGGCTGCAGATAATAATAACAATTACTGATAATGATATGATATATATATAATGATCACAATACTGGCCATTGTCTCAAGTCAGGAACAACCAATAACGGTAGAAGGGACAGTTGTCAATATATACACGTATGATGGAGGGTAAAGACAGCAAACCACCATATATGTTACCTATTTTGGACTGTGAGGAAGAGCAGGAGGAACTGTTATAAAAAACCATTGTGGGGATAACTATATGGGAATAATGTCACTTCCTCCATTGACATGGGTAAAATTGGCCGCCTGGGGCAGAGGGGTTGTGAGAGAATTTTTCCTGTCAAAATTGGTTGGTTGGCTGCCGGACAGGTTTTCGCTCTCACAAATGTAAACCACATGTCAAACACATGTTTGGAGGAACTACCAGTGTGTTGACGTGTCTTCGAGGACACGTCAAAAGGGAGATTGTTGTAGTAAAATGTTTATTATACCTTGTGTTTGTTGACAAATTATCCTTAAATAATGATTACTCAACTTAGTATTAACAACTACATAATCATTGTGTGAAACCTTGTATTTTATATGCATCTATACAAATGATTATCCGATACTTATATCATGTAGGCTTACACACATAGCTAACAATGTATGGCTTGTTTCTAACCCACATAATACCCACTTGTAACACGTATTGGTGTGCGACATATAGAGTCACTTTGCATGGCATATTACTCACCCACTTACTAACTTACATGATATTTACTCATAAGACATATTATAACCTTATTACATTGTATGGCCTACTAACTCACATGACATGGCCTCCTGAGACACATTAACATGTAACATATGGAGTTCTATGGTAAAGGCGGGTGATTCACGCTTAAAGACATTTGCGTTACTAAAACTATACATCAGCATGACAAGTGAGGCCACTCCATGTGTCTGAAGTCACTGTCATGGACCATCGTGTTGGCCCCAATTGGGACTGGTGTACTTTGTTTGAACTGAAGTGATATGGAGGGGATGCTGATAGGGTCGGACAAAGCGGCCTTCTCTCTGTGTGGGTAACTCCCTAACCTGCAGCTGCCTCGCACACACATAGAGAATGCTACACTGTCCAGCTTTGAGAAAATACAAAACATAGTCAAGGTCAAGCATGATGGTGGAGTCAGACACGTGAATCTGAGTACTAACATGTGCCATCTTGCATATTCACATAGACTAATCTGTAGAAACGCCTCATCGGCAGGTTTCACGTCATTTGGGGTATAAACGTGGAGTCAGATGAGAACGGGGTCGGAACTTTGCTTTGGGATGGTTGATACACTGTCTTTAATGCATTTGTTCTCCTGGATCCAGCATTCTTAAATAAATACTTTGGTTTGCTTCTAACTTCACTCCACTCGTCTGCGACTCTTTCCACAAAACGAACACGCAAGGTGTTGCGCCCCGGAAGAGGGGTGGGGTACGGGCAACACTATGTAGACATTTTTCTACAACAGAGACAGGTCTAAAAGCTCTTAAAAGGACAGGCTGGACTCCTACGTGTTAAATAAAACCGATGTATTTAGAGGGATTCGGGCTTTCACGCTTTAGCCCCGGAGCTAACCGCTAGCGCTAGCTCTGCCCCACATTTCCCAGCTTTATTAACAGTAACCGCCCTGAACAAGCTTCAGGTGCTGTGTATAACGGTGTCATTTAAGTGTAGTAAGAAAAGCTGATGTCAGACCAGACTTTTAAAGCTGTTTTAGGGAGAAAATAGATCAAATTCAGGAGCAGAGAAGCTTAAACACGTTTACTCACCCATGTGTACACGAAAACACTTTACGGCAGCGAGGTGTCGTAACAGGCGAAGCGCTGATTTTGCGACACTCCGTCGATTTACGGTCATGTAGTTGGACTTAGTTGAATGTTCAGGAAGATTTTAATATCATTGAAATATAATTCATTAAATAATTATAATGATATACACAACACAACAATCAGCCATAACATTAAAACCTTCATCATACTGGTGAATACTGAAGTGAATACCCCTGATTATTGGATGTTGGATGATGATCATCACCCCACCTCATCCCCAACTCTCCAACTCATCCAAAAAGGATAGGATGGAGCACCAACCATCACTCCAGAGAACACAGTTCCACAGCTCCACAGCTCAACGCTGGGGGGCTTTATACTAGCCCTCTAGCCCAGGCCTGGCATTAGACACGGTGCCAATAGGTTCATGGTGTGATCGGCTCCAAAGGGTCCTATTCTATTGGCAGTTCTTCCTATTCTATTGGCAATTGCACATCTGTCTCAGCAATGGGATGCAACTTAAAGTATCTGATTATATTCATCAGAAGGGGTGTCCACAAACATTTGGACATGCAGTGTGTTAAGGAAGCAAGTTGATGTGTTTGCTTTCTCAGAAATTAGAATAAAAAAGTTAGATAAAAACACACAGGCATTCATTGGATTGGTCAGCAATGTGCTTTATTCTTTTTTAATTTATAAAAGCTGAGCTATGTGTAATTTACAGTCTGTGAAATATCATTAGAGGCAGTCTAGCTAAACAACACTGCTCTTATAGAGGACTCCAGATCTCCATTACTCCAGATCATATGAGGCTGTTTCAGTGGTCCTGGGGCAGACGGGGAAACGAAGGCTTGCTGAAGTCTGTATATCCGAGGGACTGCAGTGACTCAGGCATACCTGAACAGAGAAATAACACAGAATTAGTGTTGAATGGGACACATGAACACCGAAAAAGCTCATTTGGAAAGGGTTCAAAAAGCACTGTTTCCAAAATATGCATATCGAGCTCAGCTGCCTCCACAACACCATAGCTTTTGTAATTTTGACTGTTCATTTTTTCCCTGTGTATATTGCATTGCACAATGTCCTGCATCCCTGCTGATGATGTCAAGCATACATGCAGTATCAGTAATAACCTGTGTTATACATTGTTACTTTATTATTTGAATAAACTTATTATTGAAAGCTAGTCCAGTTCCTAACTTTTAATTTACTTAATTATTTATTTATAATTAATTACACTAAGTTAGCCATGTAATATTGTAATATTCCTAAGGTCCACGCCCAATAAAACATATCGCTGTCATGCAAAAACTTTTTTGAGTATTTTGTGTACAATTTTACAAAACACTGTATTCCCAACATTTCTATTCTAATAGTTTTAAATATTAATTCTATTAATTTTAATATTTCATATTTCTTATTGGTCCATTCATCTTGAAATTTTAATGGTCTCATTTAATTAAGGACAAAAGGGAAAAATGTCAGACAGAGACTATATACATCATATATACCATATATACATCAGCCATAACATTAGTACTGGTGAAATGAAAAGCATAGATTATCTTCATCTACAGTTGCATCTGTCAAGTTGTGGCAAGTGAAGAACAGTCCATTCTTGGCTGTGAACCAAACTGTGACGGCTAGACGACTGGCATTAAACAGGTCTTCTGAGGTGTTCCCGGTATGCAGTGGTCAGTACCTACCAAAAGTGCTCCAAGGAAGGACAACTAGTTAACTGCCAACAGGGTCATGGGCACACAAGGCTCAATGATGCGACCCGTGAAGGCCCCACCTCACAACTTACAGGACCTAAAGAATCTGCCAGATACCACAGGACACATTCAGAGGTGGAGGACACCTTGTGGAGTCCATGGCTCGAATGGTCAGATCCGTTGTGGTGATACAAGGAAGACCTCCTCAATATTATTATTATATAGGCAGGTGGTACTAATGTTATGGCTGATCTGCGTATCTAAGAATCCATAAGTAGCAGGTCAAGTAGCAGGTCTCATTAAGAACATATTGAGCATATGCAGTGAGACATGAGGGGACCTAAAAAGCTCATAATAAAGGATTTCTCCTATTCCTTATTTCTTCATAAAAAGCTTCCACAACTAATTTTACTAATTAAATAAATGATAAATTATATATAAAAAATGTGGTTTCTGTTTTAACGTCCACTGAAGCTCAATGTGGGCTTACTTTACCCAGCCTAGTCCAAGGAGGCCGCCTTCCCAACCACGGTGACACTGACTACCCTGCCATGCCTCACTGTCGGCTCTTTACATCTGCAGCCACCCTGGCATCCTAAACAGGCAGACACACACACAGGTAAGACCAGAGAGCGTGAGTCAGACTAAACCTGGCCTATTCTGTCTACCTCTCATCATAGGTCTATCTCTCTCTAGAAGAAATATGAAGGTTTTAAGGTTTAGACTGGGTTTGTTCAAAAAACAGGATTTAAGAATTAATATGGAGACATGTTCTCAACCACCAGATGGCAGCAAAACACCATTTGCAAGCAATAGGAACATATTTCTGATGCTGTATGAAAACAGTCTTTACTGCTTATAGTTCAGGATGAGATTTAGACTTTTATATGACATATGATTTTTGTCCATTCTTACAGAAGGGAAATTCACTTAATATTAATATATATATATATATATATATATATATATATATATATATATATATATATATAAAAGTCCTCTTTTCAAATTGCCAGCAATGCAGCGTCACCAGGCAGCTGACATGCTTGGAGGAAAGCGCCGGGTCCCCAGCTCCACCACAGACACCTTGTGCTGGCCAACATCGCTTTAAGAGTGATTAGGGTGGAGAGCGCCATTTACCCAACTGGAGAGAGCACAGCCAGTTGTGCTCTGTTAGACTCCGGCCACTGATGGCAAAGCAGCATGGCTCAAGAATTGACCTCACGACCCCCTGGTCTATGGTAGTAGTGCATGAGATATTTTGGAGTAAAGTAGTAAATTGTGTTAACTGGATTTTCAAACTACGCCTTTAAAGCAGTTGAGCTGAATCATTCAGGCTAACGTTGGCTGGAACAGTTGCTATAATACCTACCGGAAGAAAGGATTTTTGAGATCCAATGTGTTGCCAGATTTAAAGCCGGACTCATCGACGACAGCTGTAATGTGAATATCATAACTCTGCCTGTCCAATAAGAGAGACAATGAAGAACAGATCGGTCAGAACGATTCAGCATCAGAGCTGCTCTGGAAACAAGAATCCTTTCTTTAATGGATGCCATTTTTATTTCCATTAGTCATGTTTTACCTCTTGTTGGCAACAAGTAGAACTTGTCCAGATAGTGTCTGCCCCATTTTGGCAAACAGAGGAGTCTGGAGGAGACAGCGGACCTGGTACCAGTGGGACAGGGGCTCGTGGGGGGCAGTGGACAGCCATACGGTCATCCTTCAGAAGACGAATAATAATAATAATAATATCAAAATGAATAATCAAGACATAACATCCTCTGCCATTCAAAGTTAGATGGCACTTATTTGGCCATAAAAAAATCTTTAGACAACTGCCAACATATATACACAACAGTGATTCAGGAAGTCTCATATTTAACTGAAGTTAAACTTTATTTTCAATATCATTATTACCCTTTTCATGAGGTCCTAATACCACCATCATCCACACACATAATACAGATCTCAGATCTGAATACTATTAAAACTCTTACCTCGATCCTACAAATGCCACGTCAAACCAGAACGCCAGGCCGTGAATCAGTCCTGACTGCAGCAATTTGAAGACAAAAGGAATTTCCATTCTGCACATCCAAATAAAAAGCCATGTGCCAACGGTTAAAGCAGTGAGCGCACTGCACGTAAAAGCTTGCATTAAATATTCTCATCTCAGTTAATCAATACCAACCTGTGCAAGTCCTCTTCTTTAGCTTCAAGGAAGTTAATGGTGTATTTCACAGACCTGGCCATCAAAATCTGCATATCAAAAGTGTCCTGGAGAACACAGCAGGAGCAGAGAGTTTTTTCATTGATCAATTAATGAATGAATGAATTAATTATAAATTAATGATGTTGCCAGATATAAAATAAAACCCCTGAACGCCACACCACTATTGGTTGTCGGAAGAACTCCTCCATGGCCACAGGATGAAGTCCGCTCAGGTTTACCCCATAGAAACACGTCTGGAGCCTGTGCAAACACACAGATTCATTCTCACTGACGGTCTAATCGCACTAACATATAGAGAGGGTGGACAAAATAACAGAAAACATGGATTTTACTCTGGAATACCACAAACAAAAAGTTTAATTAGCCAGCATTTTGTAAACTGCATGCCTGAATCATCACACATGTCACACACATAATCTCTAATTGCTCTGGCTCATGTCAGTTGTCTTGTACTGTGATCTATAATTGGACAAAACTGACAAAAATACAGGCCAAATTCAGGCTTCAAATGGATGCTAATGTTTTAGCAATGCTGCGTACATCTGTCCATTTTTATGGACAGCAGCAGGGGCATCACTGGACCCAGTTTACTGAGGTTTGGGCACCAGTAAAATAAGGCTGTGTCCCATTATAATCACTGGGAAAAAGTTGTATTAACTTTGACTGTCAGGCTAAATATTGTGACCATGCAAATTCACTACAGACACTACATTTCCCATAGAGCTTTTAAAGTTCCTGTGAAGTCAGACTGAACGCCAACTGTTCTCAGTACAGTCAGGCCTACACACCTTTTTAAAACAGCAGATTTGGAAATGAAGAAAATTAAAACTACCCTCTTTACAGTCTTTGACTTGTTTCACACTGTGGCGGTACTTTTTGGGACAGAATTACAGAATGTGTACATGTTGAAAGTGTGAAGAGGCAATGATGAGCAGAGAGATGCAAATTGCAATAGGTAGTAAATAAAACAGCCAGCTACAGTTAGCTTGTGTAGCTCTAGTTCAAAAATTAAATGCGAACTGACTGTCAAAATATGTATTTTGTCCCATTTTCCCACATTTTCTCCCCAATTTGGACCCAACCCATACATAGTCTCACCCCACATAGCACACAATGCCCCCTCAGGCATGTGCACAGTCAAGCCACCCTTTTCTCGAACCAATGCGCCTGGAGCCTACCCGGCTCCAATGCACTAGCCTGCAGACGCCAGTGACAGCCAGCATCGCAACAAAGCGATGTGGGGGGGGGGGGGGGGGGGCAAGTCCAGCAGCACGACCGGGATTCGAACCAGCGATCCTCTGATCATGGTGAAAGCACCTTTGTCCGCTGGATCACCCAGGGCCCCACCAAAATATGTTTAATCCATTCCTTTTTGCATACAGTGCTTTGGTCCTAAGACATGGTGGTGTTGGAGAAACTGATGCAATGATTTGCTTGGGCAGAGCTTTCCTGAGCGGGTCTCTGGTTAAACCTCAAGAGCAGCTGTCATCATTGGAGTGGAGATGCAGGCATATACTGGCTAACAAGACTCAGAGGAGCCTTTACTGCATCTGCATGCCAGCGTTTCAATTACTGTGATCACATCATCTATCATCTATCAAGATCAAACAGCTGGTGTCGTAGATATGAGCAGCTTAGATCAATATGACTGTGTTTGAAGTTCGGTTGCTAAAACACAGAGATTCAGGAGAAGAAAACTGCGGAAAGTGCTTCTGATTGGATGAAATGGTGATCCAGATGTCTGCCACCACCATCTTCCTGATACTTTGCTTGGTTAACTGCTGCACTGGAGCAGAGAGAGAGAGACAGAGAGAGACAGAGATGATGAGTGCAGCCTATGTCTCTGCTATGAGTCAGGTTTGGACAGCACTGAAGCGTTTTACAGTGTTGGAACTCTGGCCGGGGTCACAGCACTATCCTGGCAGGCCAGGAGCTGTGGGTGGTGGGCCAACTGCCCTAAACCACAGGGCCCTGCAGGAGACATCAAATAAACCCTCATGGATGAGACTGTAAACATTTGGAGGGAAGCGTGAAGCACCACTGAAGCATCGGTGAGAGGGACTGTGGGGGTCAAGCAGGGGCACGTATGGCCTGTTAGGACCAAAGAATTGTTCTGTAGACGGCCGAGACCTATTTGGTGTTGGAAGCTTTTTAGTATAACAAAGAAGCTATGAGGCTAATGTTGCTAACAAGGTAAAGAAGTACAGACAACATTCAGGCTTTGAGACTACTACTGTGAGCAGCTACGCAGTGTACACTGTAAAAATATGGTAAAACATCTTCGAGGAACCTTTGGAGGTTCTTCCATTTGAAACTGTGGAGAAAACCCTTAAGGTGTACTGTTATTCATTTGGTGCATACTGGTCTGTCATACATGGTTGGAAAACACTAAAGCAAGTCAATATAACAAAAGCTACCAACATGACATGATTTGAGGCAACTGTGTGATGGGTAATGTAGTTATGTAGTTTACTAACTAGTGTCTAAGCTCCTACTTCTTGTAAATTATATTAACCTTGTAGCTCCAGTGCCAGCAGATTTGCTTTTTAGTCCAACCTACCGACTGTGGAAAACATGGACAGTGCAATGCCTCTCAAAAATGAAGAAATGACAGGTCTAGCGCCTCTGCTGGCTGGTTGCAGTATGAAGTGTAGCTCCTCTCATTTCAATTTGTTCCAATGACAAACCAGTCTATTTTCCATCTCCATTTTCTAATTCTGTTAAAACAGTTAGCTTTCCCTGTGCTGATATTTCTCCCAGAATGTCTCCCTTATTCTGCTCGATCGTAGGAAGTTGAGGTTACACTTAAGAATGAAGTGACTGACAGCCTTGGCCTCAAGAGACCGGACATCCGCATGACCTACTGTTCATGACATGGTGTAGCTGAGTTGTAGTGGAACTTACATGAACTGTACTTTTACTGTTGAAACAGTTTGTCCACTTACTGGTCAAGCTGGGAATCCAGGGGAATCCCCGCCTCTGCGGCTGCACTGTGAGCTCAAAGAAGGTGGTCTGAGACACCTGAGCTTGGTCTGGAAGAAGGGGGTGGGTTTACCAGATAAGTAGGTGAGTCTGGCTCTGCTTCTGGTCTCTACTGCACAGACTCTGCAGTTTCTGACTTCATTTCTATAAAATGATGTCCATGTTTTCCACAGCCATTGGTCCAACCCAATGTATTTTTTTGTATTTTATGCCTTCCTACATTTTTTACACACAAATGTGTAAGCTTTAACGTCTTTTAATGCTGTAACGTGTGCAGAGCTTTCCAATATTACCAGAAGCTAGAGCGTGCATGGTGCTCCAAGTAAAGCTGCTCATCAGTAAATGGAGCCAGGTGGATATCACTGAAGGTGGGGAACATCATACCTGTCCAACAAAACAAGAAACTCAGTAAATCCCTCAATTCCTTTATTTACAGTACTTCACAAACCTCATTTATTTCATTCATGTTTTGAGCTCCCGAATGGCATCTAAAGGTTGGCCCTATATTCAGGTCATTGCTGGTTCGGCTCCAGTGATGCTACAGCTATTCATGACCCAGTGTCCCAGAGAGCAAAATTGGCCTCCCTCTCTCTAGGTGGGTAGGATGACTTTCCCTTTCCCCCCCAGCACTCAGTTTGATGAGAGCCAGTGTGAGTGTTTGTTAGCTGCTGATGTTTTGTCTAGGAATTAACATAAATGTTTGTCTCTGACTTTGCATAGTACTTCCTGTAAATTGTCAGTGTAACAGTAAGGAACACTGTAAATTAAAGAAAGATAATGGGAGGCTCATTGTTTTCTTTTACTGAAATACATTCATTCATTTTCTCCAACCTTTCGGTTTCAGACATTTTTTGGAGTGTAAGTAGCTCTCCAGCATCCTCTCATTAAGGAGCATGTAGCCGATGGGTTCCGAGATGATGACGTCCACTTTCTCAGGGCAGGACACCTCCTCGATCTTCCCATTGAGCATGATGATTCTGTCTGACATGCCATTACTCCTTACTAGTACCTGAGTACACAAAAAAGAGTAGCCTACTATTAACAATCATGCACTGTATTTAATATGAATATAAAAGGAGAAACTCCAGACTGTTGGTCTGACTGTGTGATTCAGGTCACTATACAGCTTTTTGATTGGACAGCTGCATCTTTCTTATGTCACAGTGACAAAAATCCAATAGCAACCCTTAAATCAACCACAGGTGGTACCACAGCAAGAACTTGACATCCGCCTGATACACCACAGAAACCATCTGGGATACCATAGCAGCTGCCTAGCAACCACCTAGCAACACCCTGGAAACCACTTATCAACACCATAGCAACCGCATAAACGATCATTGCAATCACCTTGCGACAGTGTAGCACCTATCTAGCAAGCACTTAGCAACACAAATAAAATCACCCAGAATATCATAGCAACCACTTAGCATCAGTCTTGCATTAAGTGGAAACCAATTAAGCTGTGCAACCATCCTGTGTTTCCTTCTATGTTGTGGTCCCTAAAATAAATAAAAGCTCAAGGTGTATCCTTATTATGTTGTCATACGTTTCAGGATTCAGGATGCACCCGTGGCTGTGTTACGCTCTGGCTCTCTCCTTTTAACTAAACTGTAATAGTCAGACCTGCCGGAGCCATCAGCCACACTCCAGACAGATTACTAGGCTCCCCTGCCACCGTGAGCGGACTAGCTGCCCACACTCCTGCCATTGCTTTCTGCCTAATGACTATGTTAAAATTTATATGGATTCACACCATCTGCCACATCACTCTTACCATCACTACTATGATTATATTAGTTACTATATTAGGATTATTTTGCAGACCTGAGCTGTAGAACAGTCTCATGTGGTGGTGCACTGACTTTTATCAATAATCAATCAATCATTTTATCAATCAGACCAGAGGAGGATGGGCCCCCTTTGTGAGTCTTGGTTCCTCCCAAGGTTTCTTCCTTGCCACTGTTGCTATTGGTTTGCTCACCAGGGTTCTTAGTTTTTTTATATCTTGTTGGTCTCTTGTCTTACTGATAACTGATTCTGTAAAGCTGCTTTGTGACAGCGGCAGTTGTAAAAAGCACTATACAAATACATTTGATTTGATGTAATATGTAATATTTGATGTATTATTTTGTTGAGATTTTTTTAGTAATTATATTATTTAACCATTTTGACAATTTTTTTTTCTATTACAACTTAAAGAAAGTCTTCAGGGACTTAAAGGCCTCGTCTTGTAGGAAATTAGCAGCAAGTATAAATAAGCTCTACAAGTAAAAGTATGACACCGGTAAAGCTCACCTCAACATGTCTTTGCAGTCTTTTCACTGCTAATAGAAAAGGCACTGTTGCATTGCAACACTGTCATTATTTTAACTGAGCTGACGGACACTGAAAAGAGGCTGGCTATAATAAATACCACCCACAGAGAAAATTCATACAAAAGAAACCAATAAGGGAGATTCTCACTGTGTCACTCTCTCTCTCTCCCTCTTGTTCACCCACTCACTCACCCTCACACACACAATTGAATCTATTGTATAAAATTTGCAGGTGACAGGAAGCAGCTACCTTCCGCAACATCTGGGAGAGGTGGGATGTCTGGTGATGCACTGATGCACTTTTACACTCTTAATACAAACCAAATCTTTACCCTTGCTGATATTTGGGGTTCACTCTCCGTGAAAGACGGCCTTGCCAATGCCTAGCATACCTTTTTTGGGTGCATGCTGTGATCCGGGTAAAAATGTGGGCTGTGGTGATAATAATCACTCAAAAAACACAACAACTGCACAGTGTGTGCAGTTTCTAAACAAAGAGGGAAACTTAGGTTAGGGTTAGAAGCTGCATTTGGCAGATCTGTTAGGACGTGCTGGAAATGGGAAGGAACACATCTGGTAGTAGTCTAAAAGTGAACAAATGAGTGAAAATCGAGCAGTTCAAACCATGCCTGACTGTAGAGCAAGCATCCATCCAGCCATGAAAATATGCTTCCTTTACTTCTCCAAACACACACACACACACACACACACACACACACACACACACAGAGGTTCCATAGCCAAATGCCAGATCTGTCCATAAGCCATTAAGCAGGCAGAATGTCATGCATTCAAGACATGTGCAGAGCAGCCTTTGAAACTCAATAGGTGTAACACTGTTACCCAAAGCCCAACAACCTCAGCTGAACACAGATAATACGAGGAGTGTCTCGGACGTCGTCACATGCTGAAACATGGCTGTAGTGTTGTGACCACCACAATCCAACAGCACCATAGCACCGACTTAGCAATATCAACCACCTGGGATACCATATCAACTGTCTAGAATCCCCTTGGCAATCCCCTAGCAACCACCTAACAACACCTTAGCAACCACCATAGCAACCACCTGGAACACCCTAGCAACCACCTAAAATACCATAGCAAACCCCAAGCAACCACTAAGCAGCTCCATAGCAATCACCTAGCACCTTAACAGCACCCTAGCAACTAATAGGAACACCATAGCATCTGCTTATCAACAATCTAGAAGCCACCTGGGATACCCCTGCAACCACTTAGATAAAACAGTTTCAGCCTAGTAAGCACATAGCAACAGCCTGGCAACTGCCTGGACGTGGCAACCTTCAGTAAATGAACTTTTCTACTTGGTAATGAGCTCTGCTGGCCAGTACCTCAGTTCTAGTCAGTTATTATCAAATACAGAAGCACATCGACATTTCAGAAGCACGTCATGGGGTGTCTACTTTTCCCTAATAGACGCTTTATTTTCAGGGACCCTTTTGGATTTTGATTTTGAGACTTTCAGGGGGGTCCTGGGAAGTAATTAGACACCAGATTAGACTTGATTATTGTGTCCTGGGGCCCATATCTCTGTAGTCCATCGTGTTTATCTGGCCTTTCTTATCACCACAGTTGAGTAGATAAGTATGATTCACTGAGTAAATATTAATATTGCAATATTCAGTTCATCCCCCTTGGTTTTTAACCATATTATAACCCTGATGAATTTACAACAGTTTGTTTTTGCAGCTTAGTTTTCACCGCATTTTCAATTGACCGCCAATTCAGATTACAGTGATTTAGCCCCCCATTCACTCAGAAGTGATGTGGTGTGTCGTTATTGCAGACAGTCTGTGGCTGAGTTATTGCAGTTAAATATGAGGGGGAGGGGGATTAAATGCAATGCTGTTTCTGGTTATTGGGAAGAAAATATATCACTGCAGCCTTCAGAGAGCTTATTGGCTTTACCAATAAGAGTGATTGGACCCCTAACACTACATTCATCTATTTCTGTCACATGAGTCAATGGTAAGTTGCTCTGTGGATATTGTAAATGTGATTTAAAAAATAGCATGAATTGAAGAATGTAGTTGTAAGTACTTCTGCATGCTTGGCCACTGAGCTGGCCTCCACTGCATACACTCTCTTCGCCCCAGCCTGAACAGCAAAGAAGGAGAGTATTCCAGTTCCACAGCCTACATCAAGCACTACCTGCAGATGGGAGGGGAGACAGAAACACCAAAATATTATTATCATTATTATTATTATATGCAAATGTACACACACACACAGCTTGTCCAGTTCGCGTAGAGAAGTACTGCCAATAGAATAGGACTCTTTGGAGCAGATAAACATGAACCTATTGGCACCATGCTGCCTAATGCCAGGTTAGGGCTAGAGGGGTATGAAGCCCCCCAGCATTGAGCTGTGGAGCAGTGGAACTCAAGTCCTCACAGCAATGCCCAGGAATCTAGTAAAAAGCCTTCCTCCCTGGACAGTAGAGACAGTTACTCCAACAAAAGCAGGATAAACTATTTTAATACCCTTGATTTTGGAAGAAACATTGAATGAGCAGGTGTCCCAATACTTTTGACCAATGTGCTTTTGGATAATATTTGTTTCTTAGTAACCAAAACACACTTGATATGACAAAGAAAATGACTAGCCTTATCTCTGAAGTCGATGTCGTTCAGTAAAATGGCCTTTTGGTACGTCGCCGTCCTCAGGAAATCCTGGAGCATGTTCTGCTGCTGAGAAAGACAGCCATAAAACTGCAAGAAGAAACACAGTATGTATCATAATAGGATGCCATTATATTCATGTTCCCGAGACAGAAACATGGATGATTTCCTGAATGAATTTCCATAATTCAGTGCATCCCAATTGCGTACTAATGCTGACGCTAACTAGTTTTTGAGAATGAAGTATGTAGTATAGAGTGGCAAAGTGGCAAAGTTGAGTATAGAAGATATATACTCAGAACCGTTTTTTTTTTTTTTGAGTGTGGTTATGATGGACACTATTGTCCCACAATACAATGCGAAAAAGAAAAGGAGGAGCTTCTCACGTCTGGAACAATTATTGGGGAACAATTATTCTGGAAAAAATGGGGGATAACGATGCAAATGTAGCAGCTGCGTCGGCTGGAGAACTTGAGAACACATGGGTCTCTGAGCGGTTCAGTGGTCTAATGTGTTACCACTATGGCCTGTGGGTTGCAAGTGCAAATCACATGCCGGGCACAATTGGCCATGCTCTCCCCAGGTGGGTAGATGGCGCTCTCTTGTCACTCTTAAGCAACGGTGGCCAGCACAGGCCTCTGGCAACTGGCAACGTAAGCCCTTACCCTCCTAGTGTCGGGAGCATTGCTAGTGCTATTTGGAGTTATGTATGGGTGGGTTTATTGGCAGTCTCGAATTTGCAGAAATAGGAAAAAATTAGACAAAAGTAATGATTCATCACTTCCTGTCAGTAGAAAACGGGTCAGTACTAACCTGCCAAACCCGCACTTTTAAGATTAGTATATAGTATTAGTGTGTAGTGTGCAACTGGGACGCAGCCAGGCTTACCTGAAAGTACTGAAGGGCTGAAGAATTGTCTGTTCTCTGGTCGAAGGCTGACGTCTCCCTGCTGGAGTCCACCCACGACTTTAGCAGACTGTGGAAACTCTGGAACTCTGGGTTTGGGTGAGCAGTTGAGTACTTTGAATAAAGTGGGAACACCAAGCTCCTACAGCATCACAGGGCCATGATATACTCTGAATACATGTCAAACAGACCCTGATGGTGTACGATTTCTCAGACGTGTTAAAGCATGGTTCAGCCATCATACGCTCAGAGAAGCTACTGATAATGAAGAGCAAGATCCCGACCCTTTAGAACAGAGATGGACATTGGTTTGCTGATTCTGCTGAACACTGTGTGGTCCTCTGTTGGGTAGCTATTACTGGGATTCTGCGTGGACTTCTCCAGTTTATCCGGCCCAGCTGGAGTCAGATCAGGCACAGATGCCCAGCACATGGGCTGCAATGACGTCACCTACACTAGCTCAGCGGAAACAGACGGCTATGTGTGTTCTCTTTAATTCTGCTTTCTATTACAGGCTGTCCTTGTTGGAAGAAAACTTGTATCTCCTAAAGGATGACTTCATAGGAGAATGGAAAACATGCTTAACTTTTAAAGGAAGTTTTATGGCAACAAGACTTTATTTCAAGCAATTTTAGGCCAATTTCTTTTGGCCCATTTATTAGGGAATTTTGGACACAATGTAAAGAACAGTCTGTATGTGAGCTAGGACTTAACTAACCTAAGCAGTTACTGAGTAATTAACAGTGGCATGGGCACCCCTGGTTAAAATATCGGTTACTGTGAATAGCTAAGTGAGTAAAATACACTACATGCAAAAGGATCCAGACACACAGGCATTCAGATGTGCGTCGGGAAAGCATTTTCAGTATTACACTCTTCCCCGGCTGGCTAGACGCAATGCAGAATGCTGAATCACCGTACAGCATCCTCCCGTCCTCGGTGTCCTGATGCAACACAACCTACATGAATTCGATGCGGAGAAGCGAAGTGGCAAGAATTTCTGTTGTTTTTTGGGGAACTTTCACCCTTGTTTTTCCTCGCAAAAGACTTCTAGTTCTGTAAGATTCTTAGGTCATTAAGATGCTGTTTTGTGGTCTATCCAGACATAAAGACAGAACAGACAGTGTTTAGGGAAAAGAAACTGGGAGGGCCATGACAAAACCTTCTGATTGACCCATTTGAGTCCATTGTGGATGTTGAGGTGTGTTTAGGATCATTATCCTGAAGCCGTCCTCTTTTCATTTTCAGATTTTTTTTATTATAAACTTTGCTTCCGGAGACACTTTGCAGATATTTAACTAAATAAATTCTTGGAAATTATTCTTGGAAAAAAGCAATAAACATCTGTACACAGTGTCACTGTTTTTGTGTCTTTGTGCGGAACAATAATCTTTTATAATCATGAACCGGTCTCACATAGCATAGAAAATAATAGAGTGTTCACCTGGCCGTGTGTGGAACCGCAGCAGTACACTCACACAGCTCGTGGTGATGAGGAAGGACTGACTGCCCACTCGACAGCACTCCGTCTCCCTCGAGATCGAGAACCTGAAGACGCACCTTCCATCGCCTGCCAGAGGGTTTCAGAACAGAGGAAGAAAGAGCAAACAAGAATCAGTGATCATTCCCAGCTGTAGCTCCCGCTGAGTGGTTAGTCCTGTGTGTAGAGGGGCTGCTCATTCTGTCACTATGTAGATCTCGCTACTGAACAGTGAGCTCAGTACTGCTCATAAGCTTGAAATGGTTGTGGGTTTGATACCCAGGCTTGGCAAGGCTCCCTTGCTCCCTGAGCGCCACAGCAATGGCTGCTCAGTGTATCACTGTGAGTGTGTGTGTTCACTACATCAATCCCATTAAAGATGGAGGCCAAATTCCATCTATGCTCAGCAGAAATGGTGAATATGGGTGTCTTTGTTCTGGGATTTGTTTTTCTTTTATTCCATCCTGGGAATTACGCCTTTATGCCTTAAGGCTTCAACATTGGTATTGAAATAGAAAAATAAGTGTTGTGCTTCTCTATTCTGAACAAGTTACAACTTTCTGCGAATTATTTGAAACCTGTGAAGTACTAGAATCAGTTTACACACCTACAGTCTAAGCTAAAAGGGTTCTTTGCCTTGGAATCATAGTGGAAACCTTTTCAGTGTTATATAGAACCATTTTTGCTTGAACGGCTTTTCCACCCATGTGTAGATCCCTGTATCCAGGCAAAGAATCATTCAAGCATAGAGACAGTGCTTTAGGTTTCATGCTTCTACACAGATCCATTGCCGATCCATTACTGCAGAACTCTTTAAGCACCCCTGTCAAAGAGTGTCTCTCCAACCAAACTGGTATTACATTACTGAAATCTCCCAAAACCAGTGATTCCACACTTTGAACAACAGTGTATGTGTGGTGTGTGAGCTGGTATGTGTATGCGAAAGTTGCTATCTGATCTTGCAGGGCAGCAGGCAGAGCGTGCTGGCGGCCAGGTCCAGTGTACCGTAGCAGTGAAAACAGTGTTAAGCATGAGGATGCTGGAGCGCACAGGACAGAGCGGCTGCACACTGGGCCCTGTGCGTCCACAACACTGCCGTAAATCCTCACGGCCTGTCAGCGCGGCCAGCCATCCGACCACACACGCACAGACAAGAGGGAAATGTGCAGCACACCTGAATAAAGAGAGAGAGAGAGAGAGAGAGAGAGAGAGAGAGAGAGAGAGAGAGAGAGAGAGAGAGAGAGAGAGAAAAAGAGCAGGACAGAGATCTGTCTCTCTATCTCCTCTACTTGTTCTCTATGTTCAGTCTTAAGTGCATATACATAAGGCACCAGCCATGTAACCAAGAGATAAAAGCTTATATTGTATGTCCAAATGTATCCGGACACCCCTTCTAATGAGCAAACTCAATTATTACTAAGCTTTTTTAGCCCCAACTGCTGCCACAGACAGACAGTAGCTCAACCACAGCTTGTGTAATCTCCATAGAAAAGTGGTGTAGAGCCAAGGATAACAACACTATGGGTGTAACACACCACACTACACCAATATAGCATCATTGGGCAAGTCTGCTAATTCTACATTCACCTACCTGCATAACACGATTCAGGGGCTGTGAAGCAGCCCAACATGAGCCAAAGTTCAATGGCAAGCATCAGCTAGAGGAGACTAAAGAGGCTACGGGTTGGTGTGCTGCAACAGATAACACCACCACCTGCCAGTGAGCTACCTCACCACATGGGAGACTGGGGTTCGATTCTCAGTCTGGGGGACTATGCTGCGCTACACCAATAAGAGTTCTTGGGCAAGACTCCCAACACTACACTGACCCACCTCTGTAATATGAGTAACCCTGTAAGTTGCTCTGGATAAGAGCATCAGCTAAATACTGTAAATGTATTTATTTAATTTAGTGATTGATACAATATGGTACAATATGTACAAATATTTATGGCCATCCTTTGTCATTACTGCATTCAGCTACTTCAAGGTCCACCCAATGCAACCAAATCATTACAGCAATGTTCTAGAATCTAGTAGAAAGTCTTCCCTGGGCAGTAGAAACAGTTACTCCAACAAAAGCAGAATAAATTCTTTTTAATACCCTTTAAAAGGAACACTGACTAAGCAGGTGTCCCAATACTTTTGTCAATATAGTGTATTGAAGTTAGCTTTAATAAAGTAAATAAGCCCATGCTTCCTCAGTGCTAAAAGGTCATACACGTATTAATTCTAGCTTGTTTTGACTGGAAGGACTGTTTTGTTCTGTTCTGCTTCTCTTGAAATGACACCAAGGGGATCCTGACACGGTGCTGTAAATGCTAACCAGAAGAAGAAGGAAAATGCAGAAGAAAAGCCCAGAATTTTAAAGAGGAGAAATCTGAATTACAGGCCTGCTCATGCCCACCTGTGACACCTGGACCGGGCGCAAGACAAGGGCGCCTGCTGCTGGGGTGACCAATTAACTATTATACTAAAATATAAAAATATATAAAAATATATAAAAATATTATTATTAACCACTTATAATTTTTAAAATTCACATTTTAGAGCTGATCTTTTTTCCTGTTTTCACAAAGCTCAAATTGTGCCATAGTTACCAAGGGAGATTTTCACAGAGTACAGAGTAAGCCTGGACTCGTAGTACTGACTCGGCAAGATTGCCCGTGAGTAAAGGCTCCAGAGGATGGGAGGACGGGAGGATGCTGTATGGTAATCATACATTGGAACAGCAGGGTGGTGTATAAATTATTCCGGGATATTTTGCTATGCCACGTTCACACAAGTCATGTCCTGATGCATCCTCCATAACACAGCAGAACAGTACACAGAAGTACAGAAGTACACAGCCAGGCAGTTCAGACTCTACTTGGCTGGATGTGAGCTTCTGAATGGAGCACTCTTACTCAGGCTGCAACTAATGACGTTTCACAGGAAGTTCTGGACCGGTGGACCGGAAAGTTTCAATATATGGAGAATCAGAAGCTTAATCTTAACAAATGCTGCCGAGATACCTACCTACAATCTTATCCTGTTATCTGGTCTGACCATATTTGCTTTTTTAAAAGAGAGGACACTGGGTACACAGGGGTGTCTGTCATGAGTAGGATGTTGTGGTAGAGGGGCTGCAAGTAGGCCTTTGTTGTAGGACTGTGGCAGTGTGTGTGTATGTGTGTGTGAGGGTAGGAGAGAGTTAAATATCTCATTAAAAAATCATAAAAAATCACAAACATTAATATATATCATTTACTCATTTACTAAGACTAATTAAATTTGAATTGTACCACTTTTTTCCATTACATGTTTTTTTAATTTCCATTCCAATGTAAAAAAATAACTAAACAAAAAACATTAATAAAATAAAAGGAAAAAAGTCAGGAATGGGTTTAGGCTTTTATAGGCTGCAGTCAGTCGGCTGTGGTGGGAAGCAGCTTGACCAATGGTTGATGTAGCAGCAGGTACATGTAGATCACTAGTGGCGATGAAAAGGCGGTACTTCAACAGGCCTGTTTAAAGGTGTGAAAATCCTCGCTCAGCGTGTGGCGACTGTAAAAACCAAAATTTTACACAGTTTAGAAATACCTGCTGAAATGTAACATGTAATGAAAAAGTGGTACAATTCAAATTTAATTAGTCTTAGTAAATGAGTAAATGATATATATTAATGTTTGTGATTTTGAATGTGATATTTAACTCTCTCCTACCCTATATAAATACAAATATACAAATAAATTTGACTTGACTTGACTTGACTTGACTGCTGGATGCATTTTTCACATCCACAAAAAAAGGATATGTCTGGGGAAAAGGGATGTATGGTCACCCTGTGTTAGTCAGCTAACTAAGGTCAGGTTAACATGACGAGTAACCTACTTTAGTAAACTCAGTAAACTCAGTGAGAGTGTGAACAGCTTTGTGCATTCCTCCGTTCATATTCTCCACATCAGTGGTCATACAGTGTTGTTTAGTTAATGGCAATGAAAAGGTTGTCAGAAAAACTCTCCGAGGAGAGCTCAGAGGGTTAGAAGATTGTGCTCGATTTAAGCTGGTAAATTTAAGTTGAATAAAACTGTTCATCTTAATACAGACAATGAGAGGATTAGAAAGAAGCTGAAGGAGACTGACAGAGCTTAGGCAGCAGGTCTAATCAGTTTGAGGGAGGATTACTTGACTTTTGTACCTTTGGTTGATCTGTGATCTGTGCAGAAAGCTGACGGGGAGCATTTCAGTCATAGCTGTATCTAATACTAGCTATGAAGAGACACAGCTACTGTGTGCCAGGCCTAACCATATTTTTTGACTGATTTCACATCTGTTGCTACTCTAAACAATCGTGAAGAACAAACACTTCAGGGCCTTTTTATTCATCCTGAGGGAAGCCTGCCCCAGACCCCCCAAGTTAAGGCTTAGTCCCCCTATCCATAAATCCCAGGGTACCTAAAATAAGGATTTCTGTTGAAACCATTTTTTAAAACACATATTGAACCTCTTTTGGCCCAAAGGTAGTTTAAACACCCGAGTGCTGATGAGTCCTGACCTTACAACAAGGTGTGGGCTTTGGTTGTTATTACCAGAGTAACTTTTTTCATTTAAAATAAGTCTTAAATATCATTAAATATCAAATATGATTTTCATTAAACCATTCAGAAAACCCAAATCTAGTACTTGTAAATAAAAACTCCATGTATTTCCAAAAGCAGTAACTTTACAGAAGAACTCTGAATGTAAGTTAGAGTAGGGAGATTGTATCCCAAATAATTCATCACCAATAAATCTATTGATCATGAACTGTTCACAGTGTAAATGGAAGCTGCTGTGATCAAATCGAGCAGTGAAATTAAAAACTGAGCTACATGGTTTATATATAATCACAGGTTTTAAAGAATCTAAGGCTACATTTCAAATGCTCATAATAAACATTAAATTTGACAGAAGCATTTTAAATTTGGAAAGCTCAAGTCACCATTAAGAAACTTAAGGATCCTATATAACAACTGAGTAAAACCCACAATATCTGAACTTCAAGTAATAAAAAAAAAAATAATATAATATATATATTATAATATATATGAATGAAGCCAGAGCCATGTTTACCGTCCTCCACAGTGAGAGTGATGTCCGCTGCGTCTCTGCTGACCTGCACAGTGAGATCCTGATGCTGGCCCTGTTTGGAGACCTGGAGCTCACCTTCAGTCCCGCTGTCATTCAGAAAGACAAGACTAACTGAGAAGCGGGTCTGTTCCTGACCGCTGCCCATCATTTAAACCTGCGTTCATTCACCAGCATCTTTAGTTAGTTCCTACACGGCCCTGGAGGCATTCTGCTGCTGCAATGTGGTACAAGTACAAGCAGCAGTGAAAGGGGGCCACTGGAGCTCAGAGGAAGAGTTGGGACGGAGGGCGGAGATAGAGGGGAGGCCAGCTGCTGCAGCGGAGCAGGAGTGACTACACATTGAATATACACTTAGTGCCTAAAACAGAGGTGCAGAAAGTTAAATCCTTCACACATGTGTGTGTGTGTGTGTGTGTGTGTGTGTGTGTGTGTGTGTGTATATATATATATATATATATATATATATATATATATATATATATATATATATCAGTGGTTTTAAATGTAAACCTTAAACCTTAAAATGTAATTAATTTAACCAATAAATGCTGATGCAGCTCCAGCAAATAAACCCCTGATAACAAATTAAAACCATTAAAGACTGAAATATTCAGTCTATTATCTCTATCTGAAACTGGAATTGTTTTTAATTTTTAATTTTTAATTTTTAATTTAATTTTTTATGTTTTCATTCTTTATAAAAGTTGACAAACACAATCCCACACAGAAATATATAATAAGCAGAAAAATAGAAAAAAGTAAATTCACCAAGTACAGTAAAACCATCACTCCAGCTTCAGCAAACCAGGCCGTGGGTGAACGAGCGGCTCAGTGTGACCTGTTTGCTTGACTTTGCTGACACTCAGTGGAAGAGTTCAGTAGTGCATGTACGATCACACTGGAAACCCAGAATCCTTTTAAACAAAGAGCACAGAAATCAGCAGAGAAAGGACACCACTGAAGAACCTCAGGTGTGACGTAATGGTATGAACAGCCTTTCCAAGCTTCTCAGCCTTTCCAAGCTTCTCATCAAGATTCTCATCCAGTGTTTATATGTAATAGTAATGCAAATAAATATGTCACAGATTATAGATTAGCCTGTAGCCTTTGTGTGTATAGTGTATGTATAGTAAGTAGTCACACTGTCAAGACTGCTCACTGACTTTGAATGTGGTAGGATTGTTGAGCTGCATCTGCAAGGCCTCTCACAGCGTGCAATCCAGGGTCAGCCCAAGCCTTCATCAGGCCCTAAGCAGATTTTCAGTTGGGGGCCCCCCCTATTACCACCTCCTCAGCAACAGATGCTTCATCATTCCATATGCTGTGTAATACCATTTCATTGTATTATTCAATGGTATTTTTAAAATATATATCACCATCACCGGCTCTGGTGGCATCGCTGTTGAGGTTGGACACAGTAAGACAGTAAGTCATTTTGCATTCATTGAAAGATCCTGAGGGTTATAGAACAAAAAAGTCAAGCGGTAGGCCGCATGATCCGATTGGCTGTTCATCAAGACACGGGCGATCCTCAACCCAAATTAAGGCCATTACTGGTGCAGCTCAATAACCCTCAGACAGCATCTAAGAGGGAAGGGCATCAGAAACAAAAAGGGTCTTCAAAGGCCACGTCCCCTTCTGCGCCACAAAACTGCCCGTTTGGACTTTGCAGGGAAGCACCAAACATGGGGCATTGAAAGATGGAAGAAAGTTTTATTCTCTGACGAGCTTGACCATCCTGATGGCTTCCAACGTTACTGGCATGACAAGGAGATCCAACCTGAGATGGTTTCTATGCAGCAGAGTGGTGGGGGCTTTTTCCTTCAGGGGCGTCAAACAGCAGTTGGCTATGTGGCGATGTTGCAGTGGGCATCCCTCATGACTGTGTGGTAATGACTGGGTTTTTCAACAGGACAATGCTGTAGTTCACAATTCCTGCCTGACAAAGGACCTCTTTCAGGAGAATAACGTCCCTCTTCTGGACCATCCTGCTGATCCTCTGATCTAAATCAGATGGCAAGGGAGGTTTACCAGCCTCCTGGAAACACTTGCATCAAGCAAGCCTAAACCATTGTTTGGAGTGATCAACAGGAATGGTGGAGCTACTCATTACTGAGGCCTTTTTCTGACACTTCTGATTTCTGTATTGAGGGAGTTTTTGGGGTTTTTATTTTAGCTGTGGTCTTAAACTTTTGATCAGCTGATGAACAGCCTATTTTAGTTGAACTGTTGTATTCAATAAATTGCCTGCTCACAGTTTTGTCTCTGGCTAAAATTTCTTTTTAGTCTTGTGAAGCTCTACTCAGAACCTTCCTAAGATCCAATAGTAAAAAAATGCAAATCATGCTTTTTATTATTTGCATTTTTATTTTTTACTGGCCTTAAGATTTTTTGGATGTATAATGTATGTAAACTATATGTACAGTACATGTTAAATGTGTGTATAATGTATATATAGGTAAGTTGTGTATATCGTTGTTTTCCAAAGAAAAACATGGATCTCCAAAACAGCAACTTTACAGGAGAGGGAAAAACCTTCTTAACTTTCAGTTGAAGTCAATTTAGAGCATTTCTATTGGTCCGTTCATCCATAATTATTCATACACACAGAGTACAGTGCATACATGTTTTTCACTGGACAGCAGTGATACAATCTTTATATTTATTTTGTTTATATTTGTGTTTTTACTACAGTAAGGCACTGTGCACCTACCTTTTTCACTCAGCTTTACACCTGTGTTAATGCATTAATGACATTTTTAACAGGGACCTTCGTCACAGTGCTAAATTGACTTTAATGGTCATTGTAAATGATTTCTTAGTTTAGAAATGTAACTGTTCTTTGCATATACATATAACTGATGGAACAGGTTGACTGAATTACCAGCAAACACCGCTATTAAATACATCATCATAGTAATTTTCAGTCAGGAAAAGAACAAAAAAACATATATTTAACAGAAAATGACAGAAGCCTTAAAAACTAAACACATGATTATTGTGTCCATCCATTACCTTTAGTACAGCTTCCATTCTTTTCAGGAGACTCTGAGAACTTACTGTTATTAGTAATAATAATAATAGTAATAATAACAATAATTTATTCTTATATAGCACTTCACTAAGACCCAAAGACGCTTACAATCATTAGTACATAGAAACATTCAACACAAACAATACAGGTACAACAGTAGAACACCAACTCAGCAGCACTGCTACATGCAGACATTGAGATAAGTCAGTGGGCAGAAGGGAGGTCGTAGGCAAGAGGTGAGTCATGAGATTAGATTTCAATATAGAAAGACAGGGAGATTGTGTGACCATAGTTAGGAGGGAGTTCCACAGGTGAGGAGTGAGTCTGGAGAATCACCCATCACCAAAGCTACAGAGTTTGGATGATGGCACGTTTAGAAGCCCAGCAGTAGAAGTTCAGTCTGCACATCATCATTCATTTATCTAATCGTGGCAGTTTTGTGGTCTTACAGGCCTTGCAGGGTTGTTAAGGATTCTATTTTCTCTGTATTTTATTTTTGTAAACTCCAGTTTTTAATGTATTTTCCTCATGGACTTTCTCCTTCTATATAACAGTGGATTATCTACTCAGAAAAAAAAAAAAATCTTGAGTGGTGTCTGACTTCGCATTGGCAGTATATGCTAAATTCCAAACTATGAGGAAATTTGAGGATGTCTCCAAATGTTCTCTGGAATGATGTGAGGTGGGGTGGTGATCATGCAACATCCTGACCTCATTAACATTCACGTCGCAGAATGCAATCAAACCCTCACAGCAATGCTCCTTTAAAATCTAGTAGGAAGCTTTCTTCCCTGGACTGTAGTGACAGTTACCCCAACAAAAATAGGATACACTCTTTTTTCAACGGCCTTGATTTGGGGAGAAACAATGAATAAGCAGGTGTCCCGATACTTTTGTCAATACAGTTCACAGTACTCAACAAGAATATTGGAACCTGCCCTAATAAACGGCTTTAACTTTAACCGGCTTCTGCAACATTCATCACTGCTCTCCACTTGGGACACATTTGTGCAGCTTTAAGTTTCTTAGTTTGGCGAAACTCCTCTCACACACCTCACAGGCGAAAGGTCTTAAACCATCATTGAAGGTTTAGGTTGAGGGACCCTTTCTGAGCAAAGCTCTTACCACACTGCTCCTAGTGGTAGGGCTTTACTCCTGTGTGTGTGTACGTACGCAGATGTGTATGCAGGCAACTCTTGTGTTTGAAAAGCCTTCCACAATGTCGGCAAGGCAGTTTGCTGTGCACCGGTGTGTTTCGGCGCCCCCTGCCGGTCAGAACGCCAGGATGAGTTCTGGTGTGTGTCCTCAGAGTCTCTGAAGCTCTTGTCGCACAGTTCACATTTAAAGCCTTTCAAGCCAGAATGGTTCTGTAGACTAGGCTCGCCTGAAAAAAAGGACAACAGCGGCTCCTTGCTGACTCTTCCCACAGCATCTCCTGGAAATGGCCTTCGTTCCGAAGTGACGCTGCACGTGGGTCTTTAAGACATGCCTCCTGGAGAAGTGTTTTCCACACTGGGAGCAGCCAAAAAAGGCTTTGACTGGGCACACTGGTGGCAGGTGAGCTTCGCTTTCTGTTCAAAAGCATTTACCACAACGGTCCCATCTGAACTGCTTCTCTCCATGGGACGGCTCATGGACTCTTAAGTCAGCCAAGGCTGTGAAACTTTGACCACAGTGTTTACAAAGGATCGGGTCATTTGGATCGACACTGACCACTTTCTGTCCACATGCAGTGTTTTCTTCTCCATCTGTTTTCTCTAACAGGTGCACTACCTCACCACTGCCAGCCTGGTCAGGCACTGGAACAGGCCCGTCTTTAACACTGACTGGGTTCTCATTTCAAAGAAGCTTCCTTGTAGTGACCAGCTTCATCATCTGCTCCACTGCTGCTTCACACAGAAGCTCCATGAATGGGGCAAAGGCTCTCTGAGGAAGAGAAGGGAGCACAGTTACAGCTTTATGCCAAGTGTGGGATTTTTACTGGGCAAAGTTTCCCCATCCTCAGAACAGACGGTTTGTTACACCACACTATATGTCCAAATGTTTGTGGACACCCCTTCAAATACATGCATTCAACTACTTTAAGTTACACCCATTGCTGAGATACCAGAGATGTGCAAGAGCACAAACACAGCTTGTCTAGTCGCTGTTGAGATATGAGAAAATGGTATTTTGTGGCCTCAATATATTATCCAGTGGTCTCAATATATTATCTTGTGGCCTCAAAATGTTTTTTGTGGCCTCAATATATTATCCAGTGGTCTCAATATATTATCTTGTGGCCTCAAAATGTTTTTTTGTGGCCTCAATATGTTATCAAGTGGTCTCGCCTCAATATGTTATCCCATAGCCTCAATATATTATCCTGTGGCCTTAATTTGGTAGTTTGCGGCTTCAATGTTATCCCATAGCCTCTCTATATATTTTTGTGGCCTCAATATGATATTTTGTGGTCTTAATATATTATCTCATAGCCTCAATATGGTGTTTTGGGGCCTTATCATATTATCTTGTGGCCTCAACATATATGCATGCATACATACATACAGAAACATGGTATGTCCCACTATCTTCACAGAGGGACCACAGGAAGCTGCATTACTGCGACACCAAGTTAAACAACTTCAAATCATAAAAGCGTCGCTGCTGTTGGGAGCGTGCTGGGTCTCCCAGTGGACCACGGTCTCCACTCTGTCCTGCAGGTGTCTGTCCAGCTGTCCCACTGCCATCGCTGGTCACGCTCGCGGCTCTTCCTCTGTTTGTTTTGGTGAGCGGCTATAGAGGAGAGCAGCACCACCACCATAATGCCACCTGTAGGTCTGTAGGGTTTATTGAAAGGCCATGTTTGTGAGCTGCCTTGCTAAAATAAATATATGTTTGTAATATATTAATATTTTATATCTGTTTATTTAAATAAATATATATTACTAAATATTTATTTACTTTATTTGTATCTTTTTACACTGACTGACTTCCAATGAAAGTTAAGAATCATGTTTTTTGTGTGACCCCAAATATCCAAATATTTCCGGACACCCCTTCTAATAAATGCATTTGACTACTTTAAGTTGCACCCATTGCAGACACAGATGTGCAAATGCAAATATGCACACACAGCTTGACTAGTTGATGATGGATGGTGCTCTGTCCGATACTTTTGAGATGAGTTGGGAATTTGAAGTGGGATGATGATCCAACCTGAACATCCTGAACATCCATCACTCTTTTTTCTTTCATACCCTTGATTTTGGAAGAAGCAATGGATGGGCAGGGGTCCCAATACTTTTGTCCATATGGTTTATTTGAAGCACAGAAGACTCATGTGAGTTCTTTAATCATTTTGGACAGGAAACAAAATCTCTACATATGCAGTTTAGATATTGTGACCCACGGTTCCAAACACCTCCACTGTCACACACACACTCAGTTTCCTTCCATCTTAACGTTTTAATTATGCAGGAGCTTTAGTGAACCTGCAGATACAGAGAATGACGAGTCAATGATTCTGACTCTGCAGGTCAGACAAAATATAGTGACTGATGGTCTTTTCTGAATATGTCTGAAAAATGTCCGATTCATCAGAAAACATTGAGATTTAGAGAGACACAGAGACAGAGATAGACATCACAGGCAACATCAAACACTAACAGCAAGTATGTGGCCAATCTTTCCAGCTTTTTATTAACCGTAGTGATACAGGGCCCAGGCGTTGGAGAACATCCTGCTGTGTTGACTCATCCCAAGATTGTTGCAGGCTGGCGTAGATTGTGTGTGTTCCTAGGTAGAGCTGTTTGTCTGGTGTGGGGGGCCAGGCTCCTGTTCCTGCTGAACTGAGCCAGTGTTACAGTAGAACTGATATCAGCTCAGAAGGCACTGGAGACCAGGTCCTGATAGTCACTCTGGACACTGAACCTGAGCATGGCGTCAGTATGTGGATGAAACATTTTACACAAATACATTCAATCACAAGTGTATTTAAAGGTGAAAAAGGAGCATGATATTTACTGCCTGTATGAGTACTGATTTCAGATGACCAGCTACATCCTACGCTTACTAAGCTGCACATTTTGGACTAACAGCTAACAGAAAGGGTTTTTGAAAACACTAATAGTTAACATACCCATAGGGTCTTTGCCCTCTCTTACTATTTCATTGTAGCACCCTTAAAAACACAGTCAATATTTATTATCCAATGTGCTATAACCACTTTTTCCCTTTTTTAAATATATAAACTAATATAAATACGTAATAGCAATGTGATTTACATGTAAACAGAGGAAAATAGTAAAATAGTAAAATCAATAATTATTTGTAATATATTCATATTTTCTATGTATTTTTTAAAATAAATAAATATTACTAAATATGTATTTATTTATTATATTTGTATATATTAGTATTGTGTATGTATGTATGTATGTATGTATTTGTATATACATATACATACATACAGTCAGTGCCTCTTAATCTTGGTCCTGGATTAAAGATTTATGACTATTTATCAATATTACATATCATCATTGTCATGCAGAATCTCTATTTTTGACATTTATTCATCAATTTACCAATAGAAATGCTCCAAAATGACTGGGAATAAAATATTTTTACACTAAAGTCCATTGAAAGTTTTTTGTGTGACATCAGTGATACACTATATGTCCAAATACTTCTGGACACCCCTTCTAATAAATGCATTCGACTACTTTAAGTTATTGAAAGGGTTTTTTAAAACACTAATAGTAAACTTTGCCCTCTCTCACTATTTCATTGCAGCACCATTAAAAACACAGTCAATATTTAATATCCAATGTGCTATAACCACTTTTTCTCTAAATGTAATATAAACTAATATAAATGTGTAATATCAATGTGATTTACATGTAAGGTTAACAGAGGACAGAAGTCATCCACTTCAACTCAAAAATAGTAAAATAGGAAATTGAAAACTCTTGTGCATTTCAGCACATTTTCACATATGGAGCTGTTTACAACTGGCAGATGTCCCTGTGTTCAAGAGGCAAACCTTTATTGTCAGCCAGATGTCACAAGAAATGCATTATGAAATTCATGCATCTGTTTTCTCCCTTCCAGATTGAGGTTGTTGTTGTTGCCTCATGAGATCGGGGTGAATTCAATCACTCAACCTTAACAACTGAACCGTGGATTTAAAGTGGCAGTAGGTGTTGAAATGTGGAGCCCTCTGTGGTGTAAATATGTGATTACAAACAGCTTGGGGACATTTTGTAACATCAGTTATGTTGGGGTCCTCTCCTCCATGCAGATTACTGCTGTCCATATTCAACAAGGGACACAGGTGAGGTCCACGTTACCAGATTACAAATGCATGTTGATCTTTCATGTAATAATAATAATAAAAAAGGTGCACATATTTGTCACTGTACTATGTACAGCGAAATGTGTCCTCCGCATTTAATCCATTAACACACATTAGTGAACTAGGGTCAGTGAGACACACACACACCCAGAGCGGGGGGCAGCCAACTTCAGCACACGAGGAGCAGAGAGGGTAAAGGGCCTTGCTCAAGGGCCCAACAGTGGCAGCTTGACGAGCCCGGGAATTGAACCCACAACCCTGTTATCAATAGACCGGCGCTCTAACCAGACCAGGAGTGCGCTCAAGAGTAGGCGTGATTGGGACAAGGCTAAGACCAAGGCTGGGAAGGTGAGACTTAGTCAAAGCCAAGACGAAGAGTGGGTGAGACTACGTCAAGGCCAGGATCAGGAGTGGGTGGGACCACGTCAAGGCTGAAACCAGGACATTTTGAGTCCGAGTCAAGATTGAGACCAGCTGTGGGTCTAGACTGAGCCCAGGACACATCAAGACCAAGTCATAGGTGAGAGCAGAAGCGGGCCAGACCAAGTGAAGGCCGAGACTAGGAGTAAGTGAGACTGAGTCAAGGTCGAAACCAGATGGGATGATGTTGAGTCAAATAATTCACTGTCTCAAATGATCTTTAGTCCAAGGCTTAAATACTGCATTACCTTTGAGCAATGACCTTATCATTGGGTGATTGTGAGTTCGAGCCAGCCTTATAGCCCTCATTGGCCCTCCATCTTCTTCATCTCTCAGCTGATTTAAAAGAACTGGCAGTTAGTGTCCTCCTCCAAGCGTGTGAGCTGTCCAATGGCACTGCGTTAACAGCAGACTGGGATGCATAGCCTGGCAGCATCATGTATTATAAAGTGAGCCCTAGACCATGTGCAAGTCTGTATATTCTCTTATCTGTTAATATGACCCCCCTTGCATGAAAAGACCTGCATTCCACAGTTCAGTTGTGGTGGTCTTTCTGTTGTTTTCCTTTGAGACATGGATCCACCATGAGGAGGAATCTGTACCTTCTCTCATTTTCTATCCAGGTGAAGAACTTAGCCACTGTGAACAAAGGAGAAACCAACAGCTGTTCACCAATCAGCTAAGCTCTGCACCCGCTCAGAAAGAGCGTGAACAGTGTGGTCCAGCTCTGGGTATGCACTGCTTCAGTAGGTAAGGCTGTGGCAGTGTGGTAATCCCTGGCAATGTGATTTTTCACTTAGGTCACAAATCAGAATGCCAGGAACCCACACAGCCACAACGTGACAACAAGGCAGAACATGTGCGGACACACACACACATACACACACACACACACTTTCACCACCCCCACCCACAGCTCCTGTTTCTCCCATGCTTGGCTTCACTCTGGGTATTTCCCTAATTATCCACTACACCCAAACCAGGAACTTGCTGTAAGTTTCTCCTCCTCAAAATACAAGACAGATAAGGCCCTGAAATAAAGAGGGAGAGAAACTCATTTCCTCCAATGAGATTACACCACACTTCCATAGCAGGCAGGTGTGTGGGTCGCAGCAGAGGGCGAGAAAGTGATTAAAACTTCAAAGAGGCCCAAAATAAGGTTTAAAATCTCTAAACGTTGAAGAAATGACACTGATATTAAATATTAAAGCCCAAGGCATTGCTTTTCATGATAAGAAGTGACCCTTAGCTTTTAATGTTTTTATGTTTTATATTCCTGCAGGCCTAAAAACCCCATCTGGAAGTTGAGTCATGAACAAATATGGATTTCAATGATGATTTCTTATTATCCCTTTATATTCTTGCATTTTTGTATCTGCTAGAATCATTTCCATGAATTGATATTCATAACTTTTGTAATTATTATAATGAAACCGTTTGTAATCAGGATAATCAATTTAACCACCCGTCAAATTGTGAAACTTCACATGAATACATATATTGGTTCGTACCAGGCCATCAGCATATGGTGATCTGGGAGAAGTCTGAAGAGAGGGAGTTCAGGTGGCTTCTGCTTGAGGAAGGAGGACAGTCCCCCCTCTCTCGTAAGTGGAGGCAGGAATGAGAGATGACAGAGTAAAAAGAGGGGAGGAAAGGTGACGGAGGGTTGCTAAGGCTTGTCAAAGACACATCAGCATAGGTAGAGAAGGTTTTTATAGGACGTTAGATTGGGAGGAGGGGATTCAGGCATGTTCCTCCTCCCAAATATATTGTTATTTCATTCCATTACTAAATGATGTTTTGTAGTTCTGTCATGTAGAAACGAATCTTTGTACTTATTAAATCAGACTCATCAACTCTTTTGTCCTTAAGTTTACAGATACATTTTCTGAAAAAAAAAATTAGTCTTTAATATTATTGTGTAAAAAGAAAACGCTCACACCAACTGATTTGGTTGCCTAACTCAAAAATGAAGAAATGTCTACCCTCCCTGGTTTTGCTCTGTAAAGGCCACTTGGGGTTTCTGTTTGATGCAATACACTGCCTGTTTTATTTGTTTGTTTGTTTGTTTGTTTGTTGGAACTTGATAATATTTATCAAAAGAAAATATATATTATTAGTATATATTATAGTATATTAGCAATAACAGGGGAAAAGATACTGGATGTAATTCATTAAGTTACAGAGTTAAGGGGTGGTCTCATTTGCTGTTCAACAGTGTTTGTGAGGTAAAGGTTGGGGTTAGAGTGTGGATTAGGTGGAGAAATTTAGTTGAATGTAAGCTGAATGGAAATTAAGTATCTACTAAGTATCTAAAGTGTGCTATCTAATAAAGTATTACCCCATTTTTTTACTTCATTGCATTTTCTTGAATACCCTTTTTCCGTCATTCTATCCTACAAGGCTAAACGACACAGTCAACTGAAGATCATTTGAAGACCAATTGTTCAAATGAAAAAAATGCCAGCTCCACCAGACATCCGACTAAAATTGGAGTATGGCTGGGAGACTTGCTCAGGGTAAAGAGCTTTGGTAATTTCAACATTTTGCCTAAGCCCTGCGTGCGGCATGTTGGTATTTCTAAATGACATACTTGGCATTTTGTAAATGTTAGAAGTGAGATGGGGTGACCAGGGTAAAGATCGTATACTGTCACAGTCAAAAACACTTCAGACACTCCTGTAATAATCACCCACCACGGATGCAAAGGAGTTCCAACGAAGTAGAGATTTGAAATGATCAAAATGAAACCAGTCGCTGTCAGGATGTTGCTTCACTAAACTCCCAGATGTTTCTGCTCCTTTGTAAAACATCCAGAAGCCTCATGGATCCTTTCCATGGTCTCAAGGGCTGGAGAAGACACTGAAGCTCTGATCTAGAAAGCAAAAAAGGCAAAGGTTAGAGATGAATCACCAATGCTAACTTTTAAATGAGCACTTTGGACTAATTGAAAGCTATATCACCTGCTACAACATGCCAAATCGTCTCTTACAGCAGTCCAAATGTTTGTGGACACCCCTTTTAATGAATGCATTCAGCTGTTTTAAGTGGCACCTATTCCTGACACAGACGTGCGAATGCACATACACACAACCACTGTAGAGAAGTATTGTCAACAGAATTGGACTCCCAGGAGCCTCTCAGAAGCAGATACACATGAACCTATTTTCACCATGCTGCCTAATGTTAGGCATGGGCTAGAGGGGCATAAAGCCCCCAAGCACTGAGCTGTGGAGCAGTGGAAGAACTGTGTTCTCTGGAATGATGGCTGGAGCTCCATCTAATACGTTTGGGATGTGATCCTCCATGTGAACATCCTGACCTCACTAACGCTCTTGGCCCTGAATACAATCAAATCCTCACAGCAATGCTCCTCCAAAATCTAGAAGAACGCCATCTTCCCTGTACAGTAGAGACAGATACATCAACAAAAGCAGATAAACTCTTTTTTCATTTCCTTAATTTCAGAAGAAACAATGAATGAGCAGGTGTCCCAATACTTTTGTCCATGTAGTGTAGACGCATGTACAGATGTAGCACATATGTAGCCATATGCTAGCAATTGTCAACTCCTCCCAGTTAAATCAAAGCCCTGCAGTTAAAGCCTCCTGGGAGAGATTAGCGTAGGACTGTGTTGACACACGTGTCCGTGTTGTTGCGAGCGCAGTCCAGGCCACTTTAAGGACATGACCCTGAGGGTTTGGCCGATAAAAATCTCCAAGCCTGTAATTATGTCATTATTGTGTCTGGAGCAAACCCTGATTGCAGGGGCTAATCAAATATCACTTCTGTTCCTCTTTCTTTACTGAAACTTGGAAAGGAAACGAAGCACACAGAACACTCAGACATGGGGGGGCGTAGCATTCTGGCCTGCAGTGTCCAAAAGTTTGTAGACACCTACTCATACAAAGGTATCAATAGGAAGTTTGTCCCCCCTCTGCTGCAATAACTGATTTTACAGTTGTGAGAAGTCTTTAGACTAGACATTGGAACATTGCTGTGAGGATTTAACTACATTTAGCCACAAGAGCATCAGAGAGATCCGGTACTGTTGTTGGTACAGCGATTGGTTCTGGATGAAAAATGTCACTATATGTACTGGATGGAGCTCCATTGCTCCAGGGATTGCAGTTCCACTACTTCCTAGCTCCAAGTCAGGAGGCTTTATAGCCCTCTAACCGATATGCAGCATTGGGCATTATGAGCTTAGCCTCAAGTGCAGCTGCTCCAATGCATCCAATTCTATTGAAAAAGCTTTTCTATGGAGATTATACGAGCTCTGTATGCATTCAAACATCTGTGTCAGTAATATGTGCTTTTATGATGGAAAACTGAAGAGATGGGTGGAGTCAACAGTATGTGTTACAAGACGTACTGTTTCACTCCTCAGCCCATACAGCCCAATACCATCTACAGACAACTAAGCAGCAAAAACAGCCCGTTTTGAATGTGTTATTTTTGTGATGTCACAAAAACCAACACAGAGGCCCATAGACGACACAGAGGCACAGGATTAAACCAGCCTGTGTAATCCTAAGAGAAAAGAAGAAGTTAATGGTACTGGGGAAAAGAGCCAGGACTATATTTATATACATTATAAGATTATGAATATGATGTTATGAGATATTATGATACATATGATAATATATATATATATATATATATATATATATATATATATATGTGTGTGTGTGTGTGTGTGTGTGTGTAAATATGTGTATATATATATTGAATACAATATATATATCAAATACAAATACAATAATAAAAATACAAGGAAAATGTAGGTTATGGGCTCTTTAAAGTAGCTAAATGCCCTTATTAGAAGGGATCAATTTGAATATTTCTGGATACTTTTGGAAAATACAGCATAATACATTATATATGCATTATTATGTACATATCATCACTATCGTGCAAAAAAAACTTGAAAAAAACTCAAAGTGAACAAACTTTATTCAATTAAGCATTTCTATTGGTTCATTCTTAATGAACATTTGACCCAATGTAGAACAAAAACACTGTCCACTGTTATATGTAGTCAGCATATTTTCCAAAATACCAACAGAACACACTGTTTTATTACAGGTATTGGTTTGAATGGTACCAGTGCCCAGAATGCGATGATAGCTTTAGGGGTGTAAGAAAATATCAATATATCAAAGTATCGCAATATTATCTTCTGCAATACTTTAGCGATCCTCAAAAGCAGTACTGTGTCCCGCTGCCTGGTTTTATATCCTGCTATATCCGACCAGCCTCCATACTCCAACTCCCATGATTCATGAGAACATCACGCTATGGCCAGAAGTTAACCCTTCGCCAATCACGGACTGTTTCGCGAATCAATGTCACCGGAGTACTAATGCTTGTCTCCTGCTTGTAATTACCTCAGTGTTTATATACCTGTGTAGTCTATGCTCTCATTGTGAAGTACTGAGCGTTGTTATTTGGATGTATTACTCTGACCGTCTTCTGACCAGTTCTGCCTCTTGTTGCCGCTTTTGGATTTGCCCTGTTTCTCATTTTTTACGATATTTGGCCCTCACCTGTTCTCCTGTTGACGATTCTCGTATATGCCCATGCCTTGTATTACTCCTCGTTACTGACCTGTGCTTGTTTGCTGACCCTTTCTAAATTAAACCAGCTTTACTGTTTACTCCCGCGAGCACCTGATTGGTTTACCGGTCATGACATATTGATTTCTTAATTAATAGTTTACATTCACTAGTAATTCAAAGACTGGTGGCAGACAGTGGTTCATTTTGTGTAGTGTTTAAAAGTGGGTCGATGAATCGATCTGCTGATTAATGGCATTTTGAGATGATCGTCATCGACCAATGCCTGCACTCACCAATAATAAACAATAACATAATAAAACTGGCTATTAATATACACAATGGATACAGGCACAGCTGCAGGTAGTCCCTGCCTGTATGATTATACTGATTATGGTCATTTAGTGAGAAAATGTGAATAATGGTATTTGGACATTGTAATGTGAGCCAGGCTTTAACCAGCTAAAGTAGCTAGCTTACTTACAGGGCTCACAAATCTGCTGTTCTGGGCTCAACTCAACAATCGCTATCATTAGCGACTGATTTGATAAGTGTATGATGGCAAGTGTTAGTTATAGTCAGTTCATTTGCTAATCAGAGATTTAACCTGTTGGCTTCCAAATTAACATCATCAACCTGCCAAAAATAGTTTTGGGGAATAAACGTTATGAGCTTTTAGCTAACATGCAGTTCCTGCACTAAGGGGTTTCTCCTGTCCTAAATGACAGCAAATCTAATCTAAAGCCATTAGTGGCAAGCGCCAAATATATGAAATATTAGGTTACTAATAGAACAAAGCAGATTAATCACATAATTTGTTCAGTTCAAGTTCGTTTTGTATCTCATTTATTATTGTTATTAAATGAATTGTAATTTATCAGTTGCACAAAAAAATTAAATGTGATTACAGTATTGAATAGAGGTCCTCAGAACTTCTCTCCAAATATCGGAATCTGCCAATCCCACTGTTAGGCTTCAGATCCACTGTTCTGAATGGATAAAAAGGCAACTTTTCTTTCCCTCAGATTTTATGCAGATGATGGTGGTTTTATAATATGACGGTTTTCCTAAAATTTTATAATAAAAACAAAAAAAACAATATATCTTGTCACACTTCTGGGTTTACCTCCTGGCTCAGTGGACACTCTGGACTACACTGCCCATGATTTACCCCAGACCCAGGTCTAAGTTCTGATCACCCTCACCTGTGTGATTGTTCTTGTATTTAAACCCCTCTCTGGTTTATCTCATGGTGAAGTGTTGCCGCCAACTTCTTGACCTGCGATTTTGTCTTCTGGTCTTCAGCTTTTAGCCTTGCCCTTTTGCTTTATTTGCCTGATGAATGCCTTTGGTTTTGACCTCTGTCCGTGTTCTCGACTACAATTTTGCCTGACCCCTGTATCTGCTTTCTCTATTATTACCGCGAGTGTCTGGTTCGTCCTAACCGCGTTACAATTGTCTAGCATACAGTATCGTATTATACCGCATACTGAAACGTAACTCCTGCATCATGATGTGCATCGTATCGCCAGGTTCTTGCCAATTCACAGCCCAAATAGTTATGATAATACTCATTTTCTAAAGGGTCTTTATTGCCATCTACATTACACAATGCATTATTTACACACAATAATAATTTACAAGTCAGCATCTAAGCTGAATAAATCCTCAGCCAAGAACATCAAACACTCTTCCCCTCAGCCTATATAAAACCTTCTCAAATCAATAACAGAAAACAATGAAACCTGTTCCCAGCGAGTCTCTGATGCAACAGCTGATGCACTTTAGTGGCACTTAATGGGAAATGAATCATGCGTAATTGGACAGTAGTCTACAGCTGCTTTTTTGAATCTGACAGTCATCACTGATTTATGAATAAACACAGATAAATCACTGCAAACTTCAGCCGGGTTTTATGTTCCTCTTGGTGCTCATCTGTGCAGTGAAGTGCGTTCGGATTTGTGGAGCCAGGATTGCGCTTTTACTACAGTGGCCTTTGCATTCGTGGGTCATGTAGCAGGTGTGTGCGTGGGTGAATGTGTGTCATGTGACGGCACCATAGAGTCAGGCTGTGTCTGCTGACAGGATTCATTTGCCTCCATGGTGAGAGGATGAGACAGAAGTATCGGCCTCTGCTCATGTCCTCTCTTGACCCCTGTATGTCAGTCTTCTTTTGTTTCACTGCTGTTTGTCTTGCTCTCTCTCTCTCTTTCTTTCTTTCTCTCTCTATCCCAGTCAAGCCAACAGGAATAGGACTATATGAAAAGTACCTTTCCAGTCATTCTACACTTTAATACTACTCTTTGAATATCCCCGCTTCAGAAAGCTGGGGCAAGAGCACAGCGTCAGGCTATGGTAGGTCATGCCATGGTAGGTCATTCTATGGTAGGTCATGCTATGGTAGGTCATGCTATGGTAGGTCATTCTATGGTAGGTCATGCTATGGTAGGTCATGATATGGTGCCCCTGGGGCAGAGAGAGTTGGAGGACCTTGCTCAGCAAACCCGGGTTTAGAACCCACAACCCTGTGATCAATAACCTAGAGCTCTAACCACTGAGGCATCACTACAAGTAGCAGCATCACTAGTTTAACCACATTTCTCAGTAGCAACGTCTAAATACACCAATGTCCAAATGTTTGTGGACACCCCTTCTAATGAATGCATTAAGCTACTTTACGTTGTACCCATTGCTGACACAGATGTGCAAATGCACACAAACACATACAGTCTCCAACCGAGCGGCTCAGCTCCGGTCTCTCTCTATCACTGAAAAACGGCAGAAGCAGCAAAGCTGTTGCGGTGTCAGAGATCAGTAACTCTGGAAGTTACTGATAGTTGGTCAAATGTATCATGTAATCTGGAGAATTTGGACTCCTCTGGGACAGAAAAACGTGTTTGGCCGTGTCTGCCTGCCTACCTGACATTTGTATCATCTCTGTAGGCTATGTTGATCCTGACTTATGAAGCATAGAATACAGTCAGTGCTGGAATCAGATTCAGTGAATGGGTCAGTCCTGTCTATCGGCCTAATTATCCGATACCTGATACAGCTAATTTTGTTAGTATTGGGACCGATATTCGATCCTAGTATCCCAAGTAAAATTAATGTTTGCTAGTGTGTGCTTCATAAACCCTCACTAACATCTGAAGTGATCCTCAGTGGAAAATAATACAAATGAAATGTACTAAAAGGACATTTAATCTAATGTGAATGAACTGATGCTCAGAAATATATCTCTTCACTGGCTTCCTGTGGCTGCTGCCCGCATCAGATTCAGAACCCTGACGCTGGCCTAGAAGGCCAAGAATGGACCAGCCAAAAAAAGCGGATCTGCACCAAGAGCCCTTCGAGCTTCAAGTACGGCTCGGCTCGACCCGCCATCCTTTAAGATCTACAGAAGACAAGCGTCCAGGCTTTTTTCTGTCCTGCACCGAAGTGGTGGAATAAACTTCCCCTGGGTGTCCGAACTCCAGAGTCGCTCTCTATCTTCAAACTCAGACTGAAGACCCTCCTCTGGGGCGAAGTGTAGTGTCGAGTAATATGGTCTGCATATTGACTTGTGTTTAGTAGAGTCTAAGCTTAGAGGTATGGATAAGAGCGATAAGAAATGCCCTAAATGTAATGTAATGTAATGATGCTCACACAGAAGTGATGCAGCTAACACACTGAAACCATTACGCTGATAGGCTTTTAATTAAACTTCTCAGATTTCTGTAAAACATCCAACAAATGACCACTATCATCGCCAGCACTCCTTCTGTTTACTGTTCAGATTATAGCTGTGTAAACACCCGACGTTTAGTGCTTTGCAGGATAATGTAGCAGTAGACTTTATTCTTCCACGGTTTACTCAGACATGTCCAATTATCACTGGGTTTTATACCACACTATGTCATTCAAACAGACAACTGTCCAGTTAGGTAGTTAGAAGCTAGCTAGGTAGTTAAATTTTTGCACAATTGAAGGGTTGAGATGTAAACTCAGAGGGCTCTGATCTGAAACGCTTCATACTGTTTACAGTGGTGGTGAATGGAAGTTAATGGAGTTTAATGCCTCTGTCAGCTACTTCATACTGCCTGTTGTCATTGTTTCACAATAGTTTTGGTCTAAAATGTAAGTTTCAAAGTCCATTCATGGCGGAGGGATACATTTAGAATACTGTAAGGTAAAATAGTCCCTGAGGAAAGTCCCAACAAGCATCTCAATTGCAATTCAGCAGCCATTTAAAGGCTCTAATGCTACTCCAGTGTGTGTGTTCTAGTCCCAGTGTAAGTGCAATAAACAATGACAGACATAATAACACTTGTATACACACCAAAGCCCCCCCCACTACCACCTCCACCACCACACATATACACAGAGCTCTCCCTGACCCCACTATAACCTCCATCCCCCATTCACAACCTGAACCACTACCACCATTGGCCCCTCACTTGACCCTGGACAGACCTTATCACATGAGATGCCTGTGATTAGCACACTTGGCCTCTCTGATCCCTCAACACAGTCCCATATGAGGATACAGAAAAACAGCACTGCTTTGCAGTCTGTATGTCAAGCCACTGGTTCAAAAAGAAACCCAGACGCCATTGTATTTTCTATACTCAAAGAAACAATAGAAATCGAACCCTATTGACTTAAACCAGGCTTATAATAGTGTCCGATGGGCCCTTGTTCAGGCATTTTTAGGCCAGTGCTTACTTTGCCAATCACAGCCTTCTCCAGCCTCGTCACTGCATGTATAATATTCAGCTGCCTTTGAAGGGAACTCTGTGTAACGGTAGCTTAGGAATCTCCTCAGATAAGTGTGGTGACCTCAGAGGCAGTTATTCTGCACACGGGACAGAGATAAGGGAACTGAAGTCTTTACAGTGCACTACAGTGACTTTTAATAGTGGGCGAGTTCCCACCCAAGCAGGACCGAGACGCTGTCTCATGGGGTGCGGCCGGGCCAGGCCGAGCCTGCTCACCATCTGTGCTGAAATTACCCTTAAACAGCAGGCAGCTGAGGAAAACATGCTTCTAAGCCCACCAAAGCGGTCCCTGCTGAGCGTTGAGGATGTAGACAAACTCACTGCTGGTAGCTAAGTACAGGGAGCAGAACTTCAGTTATGGGGTGCTGATGAACCCATGTGGCTGCTCACACACAAACACGTTGAGTGACCTTGTGTGACTGTTTGTTTACAGACAAACAAAAACACTCAAAGCAAGTTAATAACTGGTAGCGTTGTCAGATCTGACCTGAAACATGATCGATAGGCTGGCTGTGTAACCGAAGGCTTGTGTATCATATCTCAGCTATGAGGTTGTTATTTTGCTAGTTGGAACCAAGGATGGTTTTGGGGGAAGACTGTATGAGAGGAGAGGAGTTTTGGGCTGGAGTTCGAGTGGCTTCTGCTTGGTAGGAAGCCAGTCCTCCCTCTGATATGTGGAGCCAGGAATGAGAGATGACAGGGTTAAGAGGGAGGGGACGGGGTGGTGGAGGGTTGCGCAGACTTGTCGTAGACACGTGAACAAGGTACATATGGAATTTATAGGATGTTAGATTAGGGAGGAGGGGCTTCAGGCATGTTTCTCCTCCCACAATTTTACTATACATTTTTCATAACTCCACAAAGTCAGGGTCATAAGTATTTAGACAGTGACATATTTAAAAATAAATATACAAACAAATAAAACCACTTCAATGGATTTGAAATCATTTTAAAAGAAATCAAAAAATGACTGAAGTGTAGACATTCAGCTTTAATCTAAGGAGTTAATAAAAATGATCTCAAATAAAAAGTAATTGGACAGCTGACTGATAAGCAGTTACATGGCTAGATGCGGCCTATTCATTCATTATCTCAACTTAAAAGCCAAGACTAAGTGTATGAAGAAGGATAGAAAGCATACCACATCATCTGTCAAATATGGTGGAGGTACTGTTGAGGTATGAGCATGTATGGCTACCAATGGAACTGGGTTGTCTGGTGTTTAATAATGACGTGACCGCTGCTAGAAGTAGCAGGATTCATTCTGAAGTGTGTAGAGCTACAGTTTCTGCTCAGATACAGCCAAAGGCTGCAAAAGTGATAGGGGGTAGGTAGGGGGTTACTTCACTGTACAGATAAATAATGATAACCCTAACCCAAAACAGAGGGACAGTGTTAAAAATGGTTGTAATTCCTGAACAGCGACCACAATAAATTTGCTAAACTCTTTTAATTAAAGCTAAAAAAAGTCTTAATGTCAATCACAATGCATTATTTCTATTCATTGTGGTGGTGTGCAGAGGCAAAACTGTAAAACTCCAGGCCCAAATATTTATAGAGCTGTATTATTATCCCAACTGGTCTGTTTATAGTATAGAGCAGAGAGGTACAGTACAGATCTGCTGGTATATGGGTCATATGCTATGTGTGTGTATATATTGTAATGTCCTTTGTGACATGTCTCTGTATTTATTTATTGGTTTTTAATATTCACTTCAGTACGGGTTTAACTACTCTAGTCCACTTGGCCTTGCTATTGTCCTTGAATAAGGCCTCCTCTTCGTCTTAAGGGTGGTTCTGTTGCTTTAATAGCTGAAGTGAAGTTGATTAGATGAACTCTCTGATGGACGAGGGATCGAGTAAACACTAGTGTCGACTTTGGCAGTGAAACTTGCCCAGAAATCATCATCATCCATTCAAATCCAGAGCATGTCATTTGCTGGGCTTTAGGTTACAGAGCATTCCATCTGTAACGTGACTGCTGAGTCAAGTTCACTAACTCACTGTAATAGCTCGCTAGTGAGCTAAAGGCTACAAACCAAACAGCACCGTTTTCATCAAAACAAGATTTCTGTACATTAGATTCAAACGTTCCTAAACAGAAAACTCTTTTTCTTCGGTTAAGTTTGCATGGCTGGCTAATTAGCTCGCTGAAGCTAACGTAGCTGAGAGTACATGCATGTGTTCCAGTTCAGGTGTGAGATGGGTGGTGGGACAATTGTGTAAAACATGAGCGCATGTTAAAAACAGTGTTGATTCAGGGGCCAAAAAATAGATCCTACGTCGAAAAAAAGCCTAAGTTAAATTCTCAATTCAATTCTTAACTGAAATCAATTCATTTCCTAAGTTCAACTCTCTAGGTTCTATTCAATTCTCAATTCGGTTCAGTTCCATTCAACCTAGTTCAATTCAATTTCATTCAGTTTGGTTCATTAAATATGTTTAATTAAGTTCAGTTCAATTCAGTTCACAGCTGAGTTCAATTCATTCCTCAACTAAGTTCAGTTCAATTCTCAGTTGAGTTCAACTCAATTCTCAATTCAGTTTAGTTCCTTTCAATTTAGTCTAATTTAATATAATTCAGTTCTGTTTGGTTCACTGCATTGTTCAGTTCAGCTCATGTTACTATAGTTCTCATTTGAGCTCAATTCTCAACAGAGTTCAGTTCAGTTCAGTTCAGTTTGCTTCCATTCAGTACGTTTTACTAACATGACCATATTTAGTTAAAGAATCATTGAAATGACATTTAGGGCCAGTTTCCCAGACACTGATCAAGTCCAGCTCTGGACTAAATGAATTCCCAGTGATTCACCACTGTCACTGCAATTTAGTCCAATACGTAATCATGTCTGGGAAAACAGTGCTTGGATTTCAGAAGTCCACTTTTCAAAGGCTTACATATTTCACCGCTAACAAATATCCTTAAAACAAGCAGAATGACCTAAGACTAACTTCTGAAAGCATGATCAAATGGAAAGGTCTTACCTCAGCTTCTGCTCGTGTCCTGGATCAGAAAGCAGCTCAGAGTGGTTCTGTCTAGAAGTGAGCAGAGAGTCTGCAGGCGATCACAGAGCGCCCAGAGGAGACTCCCTACTGCCCTGCCTCCCAGGACCAGCCCAAACAACACATCATCATCATCCACACTGCTCATTACAGCCTTCCCCTACTCCGCTTTCACACAGAGCATGCAGCATCCAGAGTGTGTGTGTGTGTGTGTGTGTGTGTGAGAGAGAGAGAGAGAGAGAGAGAGAGAGAGAGAGAGAGAGAGAGAGGACAGGGACAGAGTAAAAACTGCTGGTAATCCAGTAACTGTGGAATTTGAAACCTCAGAACGTCTGAAACACATTCAGTACAAAGAGGAATCCTGCTAACGTACACACACACACACACACACACACACACTCACATACACACACACACAAGCGAAGGAGAATGCAACAAGCTTTACTCATCACCGGTCTCCCTGCCAGTCCCACCCTTTTGTCTGCTGGATGCCAAGCATTGCTGTTTTCAGCCCGAACTGCTCCATTTCTTCCAGTAGTTCTCTCTTTCATAGTGTCTCTCTCTCTTTCTCTCTCTTTCACCACCTTTTTCTATCTACGTCTCTCTCTCTCTCTCTCTCTCTCCACCCCTCTCTCTCACTGTCTCTTTCTGTCTGTCCTTCTCCGCCTCCTTCTGTCTCTCACTTTTCCCTGTCTCTCTTGCATTCTCTCTCTCTCTCTCTCTCTCTCTCTCTCTCTCTCTCTCTCTCTCTCTCCTTCTCTCTCTCTCTCTCTCTCTCTCTCATTCTCTCTCTCTCTCTTTCTCTCTCTCTCTCTTTCTCTCTCTCTCCCTTTCTTTCATTCTCTCTCTCTCTCCTTCTCTCTCTCTCTCTTTCTCTCTCTCCCTCTCTCTGTTTCTCTCTCCCTCCCTCTCTCTCCCTCTCTCCCTCTCTCTCTTTCTCTCTCTCTCTCTCTTTCTTTCCCTCTCTCTCTCTCTCTCTCTCTCTCTCTCTCTCTCTCTCTCTCTCTTACACACACACTCTAATCATCACCCTTGTCCTCCAACCCATGCCTTCACTGAGGCAAACCTGGAATCCCACGCAAACTGTAATCTGACCTTTACAGGTTTTTAACACACACTCACACACTCACACACACACACACACAGCTGTGCGCACACGCCTGCATCAAACATGTACAGTGGGATAGGCTTCATCTCAGAGTGAAACTTCACCTCAGGCAGGGTCAGATGGCTCACAGCTCAGAGAGGTGCAGTGGAGAACACAGCACAATGGCTTTACAGTAACAGTATATATCAGTACAGTCGAATAACAGCACTATGAATAGAGACTGAAGATCGGAACTCACCGTCAGATCAGATTCACTGCCTCTACACAGGCTAATAGGAGAATCCCAAGAGCCCTCTCTGGGATCCTGTTACCTGATCAGGAATGCCAGTGTGAGGACATTCTTCGTCTTCTTCTGAAGAGCTGCAGGGGTTTACACTGTGCGTGTGTGCGTGTGTGTGTGTGCGTGTGTGTGTGTATGCGTGTGGCACTGCAAACCACTGGTGCATTAATCATGACAAACATCAGTTCAATGAGAGGTTTGTTGTTGTGTCTAATGTGACACAATACGGCTCATTCAGCACCCACCGCCTGTGTGGGACGCCCTGCTCCCCCCCCCCCCCCTCTCTCTCTCTCTCGCTCTGTGAGATTTCACCTCGTCAACTACAGAGAGCAAAAAGCGATCAGTGCTACTTCGGTACTCTGCTTTCACAGCAATTATCCATGTGTGTGTTCTGTGATGCTAATTGGTGGCATATTAGGTTCCATGACTTGTTAGCTACACAGGCCCTGTAGCTCCAGTGCTCCAGAACTAGAGAAGCAAACGTGATGACCGCATTGTGGGGCGGCATTGTTTTAGTGGGTTTTAAAAAAATCTTTGACTTGGTTACAGTTACTGTACTGTAATTAAGGTCCAGTAGCTGTCAGCAGCAATTCAGGTCCAGAAAGTAAAAACACGTCCCAGGTTTTGTTCCAACTGTCTAGGCAGCTCTGCTGCAGCTTAGCTGAGAATTCAGGTCCAGAAAGTAAAAATTTTCTAGGTTTCTGAAACTGTTTGACATATTGTTCCCTGTGAGAACCAGCTGACATGAGACGTCGATGAATGTCTAGATCTGGGCCAATCGAGTCTGACCTAAAGACCCGATTACACCTGGCGACTTCACTTCACTTCAATATCAGGATTATACCTGGATAAGGCCAAACCACAAACATGGAGGTGTAAACGCACCCACGGCGCATTTAATCCAGGTACAAATCCGACTACTCAAACCACTTCAGGAGGTGGTCTGAGATGCATTTGAGACACAGGTTTTGGCACACCCGTATGTGGGGCCAATATGGAGTCCATGGACAACACTTTTTAGTTCTCAGTAAAGCTGACCAGACCAGCTATGCTGGTGCTAGAAATCTGTCTTTCCTAGAAATGGAAAAAACATCATTTAGAACCCAGAAAACACCCATGTGGGAACTCCTTGTTGCTTGTTAGCTACATTAGTTAGCTTCAGATCAACTTCATATGCCAGACATGTTTTGTCTAGGATTGTCCTGATCCAAGTGGATCAGAATCAGGGCTGATCAAGGCATATTTTAATGGATCGGGTATCGGCTATATTAATCCCAGTCCAGTTCTGATTTGTCGTTTTAACCACGGTGTTCAGAGCTCCATCTGGTGTCCTCAAGACGCCACTAATGGACACTATAGGTTCTGTAGTATGGAGCTATTTTACAGTGTAACATGAAAACAGACCATCATTTCTGACCCTTCATAAAACTGTCACTGAAAAGCTCTGTTTTACCAGCGGGAGAACCGGAGAACCACTCGCCTTTCTCTGTTTGTAAACCAGCACTGCAGAGCCCATTCAGAACTGAGTGGAGGCTAATGCTAATGCTAATACACACACGCTAAACAAACCCAAATCACACACAGCACATTCACCCACTACAAACCAGTTATTACACACCAGTGTACCACTACACACACACAGGAAGTGATCTGACTGCAGTGTTGTAAAGGAGCTGGGAGCTGATTGGTCAGGGAGGAGAGTCAGACTGAATTCTAAGATATTAAACACTATAAAACTGTTATTATAGAAACTGATACTAAAAATAAAGGGATTTTACTGAGTGTATTAATCAGCAGCGTATCTGATCTAAACTGTGTGGCTGGATTATTATTTTATTATTTATACAAACACAAAGATCGGATCGGTATCAGCTGATACTCAGCATTAACAAGCTCGGATTCGATCAGGGGACAACATGTGGGACTTGCTTACTGTAACTGTGCTGTCCTGTGATCAGTGTTTCAGCCTTCAGTGTTTGCCTTGCTTTGGTGACTCAGGGATGCAGATGTTGAAGTTGTTTACTTAATGTGCATATCTAAGTATGAGTCTCAGCTGAAGGGATCTTTTGGGGTTTCTCTCTACAAAGCGTGTTTCAGACAGAGGCAGAGTGCACTCAGGCTGCGGCACAGTCCCTTTAAACCGATGACTTCAAACGTCTGGTATTCCCATTCTGCACTGGAGCAGACCAGCGGGCGTCCCGCAGAACAAGCTGCAGCCCACGCCAGGCCATGTAAGGCTGGCCGGCAAGCCCCAAAAATAAATGTGAAAGGCGATTGGGGCGAGGGAGAAATAGATGGAGGGAGATTCTGGGGGGAGAGGGAGGGAGAAATCATGAGGGAATGAAGGGAACGAGGCAGGACAAAATGCATTGAGCAAAAGGCAGTGGTTCAACTGCATTAACCTTAGAAACCAGTACCATCAATTATAATAATATGCAAAAAAAACGTATACTGTCCTAAACTGAGTCACTGAGTCATTTTCAAATGGAATGAAACAGAATTACCTTAAATAAATGGCTCCCTCAAGTGAAAATGAACTTGGATAATTAAGGCCAGTGTTTTTTAAATGAGGCACTAGAAGCTATTTGAGTGCTAACAGCGCCCTCTAGTAGAAAATCATCAGCTTGCTAAACGTGCCCGAGTGGCCATGTAGTCAGCTACCATCTCTTTTCAAACTGCCGTCGATGTGGCATCGCCAGGCAGCCCCAGCTCCATCACACCAGCTAACAGCCGCCTGAGCCGGCCAACATCACTTTAAGAGCGATGAGGGGAGAGAGCGCCATCTATCCACCTGGAGACAGCACAACCAGTTGTGCTCTTTCAGACTCCGGCTGCTGATGGCAAAGCGGGATGGCTCAGAATTTCAAACTAGCAGTTCTCTTAAAAATCCTAATAAGTAAATATTCTCTTGAAAAAAATAATTCTCTTGAAATATTATTTTATACTTTTATACTTATAAATATACAAGTGTGAGGCAATCATAAGGTTAAGTAAATATTTAAAAACATATTTTTTTAAGAATACCAAAAATTCCTAAGAAGATTTTTGAAGAATATCAATTTAACTTTTTTTCTTAAGCATGACATTAAACATTGTCGTGCATACAAATAAACAAACAAAAAATAAGCAAACTGCCACACACAAAAAAAACCTTCTTAGTTTTCAATGGAAGTCAGTGTAAACATATTTTATTCTGAGTCATTCTGGAGCGTTTCTATTGGTGAAAATGTTGATAACACTCAGTGTAAAAAACAACTGCCAGATTCACATTATGTAAAAAAGTGAAAATCGTCCAATATAGGCTGAAGTATCTTGTTAAAGACAATGCCTTCCATAGTGTGTCATATTTTCAAGTCAAATATGATATCAGGCAGAGTTTCTGAGCTAGCGGAGTGTTTTCTCTCAGTGATAGACGGGAGTGGTGGGAATGGAGGTGAAACTTATTATTAGTTTAATATATTTTGGCCCCTGGTGACTATAGTGACGTGGTGGTGGCAAAGTCATTATATTTTGATGGAAATACAGGAAATTGGCCATTTTGTCTTTTAAATGAAAGGAGGAATGGTGGTTAATATGACCAGACATATTAATGTGACCAGGCACAAACAGAAAAGGTCAGTTTTGGCTTCAGGTTATCTTAGCTAGCTATGAGTCATGGGTGAAAGATAGTACGTAGGCCCATATAAGGGCCCAGTAAATTCAGTAGGGGGCACAGTCCCCATGGAATACCTCACACTACAGGCCCCTATGTGATACCCCTCACTCTTCCTGATAGTTTTAAGGGCAGTTATAAGCAGGGGGAAATGTCCTCCACTCAGCACATCAACAGGTTCTACATGTGAGGCCCTCAGCACTCGGGTCACCAAGTGTTTCTGTCTGTCTCCTCGCAGCAGACTGCGAGTGGGCTTATTATGACGGACCTCCTGCCACCACTCCTGCTCACTGTCCTGTCTGTTTTGATGAAGCCCATGTGGGCCTCCTGTTTTCCAGTGCAATGAGTGTAATTTCAGCATTTGGCACATTAAAGTAACAGAATCCAGATGGACGATTAACGTGGACCACCAACCCCACCCCACTCCCACCACCAGCACCAAAAAAAAAAAAAAACACTTCCCACTTTGAAATCAGTCGCTGGAAAACTTCAGGGGAATAATTATCTAAAGCTTCATGAGAGTGACAGCAGCATGAGAGTGTCCATTAAGAGCCTAAATGTACTCTGGTTTAATATGTAATTTACAGCACTGAGCGAGCGAGAGAGAGAGAGAAAGAGAGAGAGCGAGAGAGTTTCCTGTTTTCCATCTTCTGCTGATTAGTATTTGGAGTATCTTACTCATTTCCTGAGTTTGAAATTACCTCTCTCTCTCTCTCTCTCTCTCTCTCTCTCTCTGTCTCTCGCTTTGGCTGTCTCTCGCTCTGCAGGTGCAGAGAGCGCTTCTCCTCCTATTGTGTTGGTAAAGCTTTCAGGAAGGAACGCCTCATTTCTTTTGGTTTACTTAAGCCGAGCCCCCCTTCTTCAAGCTTTTGAACGCTCTCAGTCTTGTCACACACTTCTTAAATTACTGGCTCTTTCCCATGTGCCCACTGGGCCAGGCTGGGAGTGAATGAAACAGTGTCAGGAGGGTGTCTGAGTTCGTGTGGGTGCTGTTATCTCTACCTTGAGTGAGCTTTCACTCACAGGCCTTCATACCTCCTTTTGTAGGTCACACAGGCAAACACTGTGAACTGGAAGAATCAACAGATCCTGTCACCATCTAGTGGTTCTAATGGGAATTGCTCGGAGATGTCTGAAAATATCCAGACTAACACAGGTGTTACAGGTTGTGCAGAAACAGTTTGCCTAATTGCCATAGAAAATCACTGCCAATATAATGAGCCAAAGCTGATTTCAGCCTCAGGTTACACTCCCAATGCCAAGAGTCGACTAGAGGGGTTTAAAGCCCTCCAGTACTGGGCGTGAAGGAGCTGTGTTCACTAGAGTGATGGAGATGGACCCAGTATATCTGGAATGAGCTGGAGTGTGAATGTAATCCAGTGTGAATGTAATCGCCTTTCCTCACTTTCTACCACTGGTGCTGTATACACTACCACAGAACTTTAGACTTCAGGTCTTAAAGCGTCTCTCGAACGTCAGACTGTGTTTTTCTTGGCAGAGTTGAATAATGAGAGTTCAGTCCATGGAAGTGGTAAACCATGAACCACGAAAAAACTGCTGTACCGAATCCAAATGTAACCAAACAGCGCTGGAAAACAGGCCAAAACCCCAAGCAGTTCCATAACAGTCTTGACTCATTAAATTTACACCCCCAAAGATGAAGGATTTGGGAGAATATGATGTTGTTGATAGGAGAGGAGCTGATCAGACTCTGCTAGTGATGGGAATATGGGCTGCTACCAGGCCTCGTGACCGTGGATTTTCCTGTGCCAGCGTCCACCGAAGGTGAGCTCAAACTCGGGACGCCACGAAGCAAAAGCCAGGGGAAGCAAATAGGGATCCGCGCTAGGCTAAAAGCTAACATCCACTCCCACAGGAACAAACTGGGCTACCTCACCTCAAAATGAATCTAAACACACATCAGCAAGCACCGGCTTATTTTATTTTATCAGTACGACTCAAGAAAGCCAACCCTGGGGATGTGAATATGGGCAAGGCTAAGAGCTAACCGGTTAACAGGCTTGAGAAACAAAAACATCTGAGCATTTTCGCCCCACCAAAGTCACATACTTACTATTTACACCTAAACATCTATGTGAAATACTCTAAATGCATTCTTTATATATGAATAAATTATGTATTTACAGATATGTCTAATTATTCTAACATTCTTCCATAAAGCTAGAGGATAATAATAAGGATAATAATAATAAGGTAGGAGGTCTTTATCTTTAGCCAGACTTGTACCTTATGTATTTCCAGCATGAGCACTATAACGGTCATGGCCCCCCCTGCTGGCTTCAGAGGGAACCAAGCTTGGACTGCCCCTCATCCCAGGGCTTATCAGTCTTTAAAGGCCTCTGAGTTTGTACAGCTCTTTGTGGAGGCTCTGTGTTTGGATGAGTTTACAGCACTGGTCTTGTTTATTGGAGCTACTAGGTTTTGACTCTCTGGTATTGTATATTGAACTTTGGTCTGGGTATGTGTTACAGTGCGAACATGGTTCGGTGGTTAAAGTCTATGCTTATTTCAGGATGCCTGTAAATGAACATACAGTTATTTTTGGAGCCATCACAAGAATGTGATGGAGTTTAGCATAATCACAGCTTGAAGACTAAGAGGGGATGATGGTGCAGCTGAAACATGTTAATGGCCTAAAGTTCACAGGTGTGCAGTTGCAGGTGCAGGTCAGAACCTGCTGTACTTTCACTGAGGTGAAAGCGCTCATATGAGATCAAATCACACTCTTCTCAGGTTCCCCATTGTCCCGCTATGGAACTATTTAAGGGACCAACCCAGTAAACAGTACTTTAAACTTCAAATGGTGTAAAGCACCAGTCCTGTTCATTAAACTGATTTTATGTCCGACCATAACTTCAAATGTGGCAGGGGTGTCATTAGACCCAATTTAGTGAACCACGTGCCAAAATGCTGCTGAGTTTTATCCTGAACCGAACTACAGGACATGCCATGCAAATTAACGACAGGCGCTACATTTCCCATAATGCCCCAGCGTCTTTCCAAAAGCTTGAGCAGCTAACGCTTTCAGTCCGAGACAGTTTATACAGGGTTTTTCTGGACATTTGTTGCTAATTATTTAAAAGAATGGCAGACGAGGTTATGATAGCTAATAGCTATGTGTTGTAGCTATAGCCACTTATAACTGTAACCATAACTTATAACCATTACCAAGTTCAAGGTGTAGCTCACACATAGTTTTATGCTGTGAAGGTCATTTTTTTCTATGCTTGTGTGTAGTAATAATAGCTAATAATATAATTACTAACATTATTATTATTATTATTATTATTATTATCAGTAGATCACATAGTCTAGAATACCAAAATTAAATACCAAAAGTTATTTTTCCTTAATCAATATTTCAATATTAAATATGTGGAGCTATTGGCCTTGAGATTGGATCTCCACTTTTGAACCATAAGTGACAGCTTTCTCCTCTGTTAAATTTTGTTACATTTTCAACGAAGTGTTGTTTATTCAATAGGGGCAGTTTTGGTGGTCTACCAAGTTGATTGTTAGGGAGATATTTTAACCATTTTATCATTTTTCTTTTTAGAACTTTTACCACTTTTTTTTTCATTTGGTGTTCCCATTCTATAAAGCTTTCCTCTTTGAGAGATTGGAGAAAATTAAGCTTCACTGGTGTTTTTGTCTTTGTCTTTCCACTGTGAGAAGATGGCTCAATACCATGGGTCTGAAAGATGTGGAGCTGATCAAAGGAAAGGAAGCAGACAAAAACACCTCAGAGTCCAGACCTCAACATCAGCGAATGTGCTTGTGATTCCTCAGACTGCAAGAGACAGGAACTGCAGCCAACCAGAGGATTCTGTCTCTTCTGTGTCAGAATGTTTCAGATGTGATAAAGACTACAGCATTTCCTGCCTTTCTGGTTTTAGTGAGGAATACTGAAGTTATCCTTCATACAATAGGAGCCGACACTGTGCGTTTCTGAGGGCGGTGACAGAGAAGAGCATGGTGGGAAAATTAAGGACCATGTAGAACCAGTTCTGCTCATCTTCTCCAGGGCATGATTTGCAGCCACACATTCAGTCACTTGCTCATTCCAACAAGGTGCTCTAGGAAGCGCTATTGGGAATCCTTTCTGTGGACAGGACTGCTATCCGGCCTCCTCCCTAGTGCCTCCTCCCAGTGGACTATGCTAACCCCAGCCTCTCTGTTCCACACACTGCTTTTTATATCCTGCGTCCTGCACACACATATACACACACACTCCACACTACTCAGTGTGAATGATGAATTAGCCATAACATTACCACAACCTATTTAATATCGACTGGGTCCCCCCTTTATCACCACAACAGATCTGACCATTCAATGCATGACCTCTGAAGATGTCCTGTGATGTCCTGTGGTATCTGGCACCAAAACATTAGCAGCAGATCCTTTAAGTCCGGTAAGTTGTGAGGTGGGGCCTCCATGGATCGCATAAATAAGCCTTGGGTGCCCATGACCCTGTCGTTGGATCACCAGTTGTCCTCTATATAACCACTTTTAGTAGGTACTGACCTCTGCATAACAGGAACACCTGCCTGATGTTTTGGAGATTTTCTGATCCAGTCGTCTAACCATCACAGTTTGTTTTTTGTTGAAGTAGCTGAGATTCTTGTGCTTGCCAATTTCTCCTGCTTTTAAAAACACATCACTTTTAAGAAGTGACGGTTCACTTGCTGTCTATTATAGCCTCCTCTTGACACATGCCAACTTGCTTTTACAGCTTACTTTTTAGCCCTATCGTGGTTCAAATCATATCTAACGGGGCGCTATCAGTTCGTAAAGATCAAAGATCTATCTTCAAATTACACAGAAGTAAGATATGGAGTTCCTCAAGGCTCTATTTTAAGACCGCTACTATTTACATTATACATGTTACCACTGGGCTCAGTTATAAGCAGACATGACGTTAAATTCCATTGTTATGCAGATGACACACAGCTCTATATATCATCCAAACCTGACGATAAATTTAGATTACAGAAAATGGAGGACTGTGTAAAGGATATAAAACTCTGGATGTCACATAACTTCCTTCTCCTCAACAGTGACAAAACCGAGGTTCTCCTTTTAGGTCCAAAAGACACTCGAAATAAACTGTCCGACTTAATGTTAGACTTGGCTGATGCTTCCATTATTCCTAATTTAGCAGCTAAAAATCTTGGCGTCATATTCGACTCAGATTTATCATTTTAGCAGCATATAGCTAATATTAGTAGAACAGCCTTTATGCAGCTTAGGAACATCTCCAAACTAAGAGACTCCTTATCTCTACAGGACGCTGAAAAGCTAGTACACGCTTTTATTACCTCAAGGCTAGATTACTATAATGCACTACTGTCAGGTTGTTCCAGCAGGAACCTCAATAAACTTCAGCTGGTTCAAAATGCTGCAGCCAGGGTCCTTACTAAAACTAGAACATTTGACCATATCAGTCCAGTTCTATCAGCACTTCATTGGCTCCCAGTTCAATCCTGTATTGAATACAAAATTCTTCTATTAACATATAAAGCCCTACATGGCCTCACTCCTGAGTACCTGCGGGATCTTATTACATATTATGAACCATCAAGACTACTTAGATCTCAGGGTGCTGGACTTTTACTCATTCCCAAAATTCAGAAAACCTCAGCAGGGGAAGAGCCTTTTCTTATAAAGCCCCCCAACTCTGGAATAACCTTCCAGATAATGTTCGGGACTCAGACACAGTTTCAATCTTTACATCCAAGCTGAAAACTCATCTGTTTAGTTTAGCTTACCCGCCTACCACTGCTACCTGCTTAGTGACCATGTTAAAACCATGTTTAGCTATCTGTTATACCTGGTTTGGTCATTTTTATCATTAATGTTTAAAAAGTTCTGACCAGAGGAGGACGGGTCCACCTTGTGAGTCTTGGTTCCTCCCAAGGTTTCTTCCTCCAGCTCTGAGGGAGTTTTTCCTTGCCACTGTCGCTGTTGGCTGCTCACTGGGGGTCTTTGATTCATCATGTCTTACGTTATTTCTTCTTTCTTTTTTGTCTCTGTCTTTTATTAATCACTATTTATGTAAAGCAGCTTTGTGATGACAAGAGTTGTAAAAAGCTATACAAATAAATCTGACTTGACTTGACTTTTCACTTCACCGATTTTTAACATATGACTGGTAAATTTTGGCTGATTCCAATTTTCTTGATTTCTAAGAATTATAAATACTATTAAATACATATTTAGATTTTATAGTTTAGACACTGACATTTGAAGCTTGTAAAAAACTTTAGATATTTTACATGCTTCAGATATTTAAAGGTTGCTAATGTTTACACGGACGTAGTGGATAAAGAAAACCTGCTGGATTTTACCGTTCATCACTGTTGATCGGTGCATCTTAAAAAAAACATATCCAGTTAAAAATGAATGTTCCCACAAAGTTATTCACAATTCCCTGAGGAGCACCATGGAGCACCATCATTCCAGAGAACACAGTTCTTCCACTGCTTCACAGTTTAATGCTGGGGGGCTTTATACCTCTCTAGCCCACACCTGGCATTAGGCAGCATGGTGCCAATAGGTTCATGTTTATCTGCTCCAGAGAGTCCTATTCTATAGGCAGTACTTCTCTACGGGGACTAGGCAAGCTGTCTGTGTCAGCAATGGGTGCAATGTAAAGCAGATGAATGCATTTATTCAAAGGGGTGTCCACAAACTTTTGTGTATATAGAACCATCTACAAACACCTATAAGCTGCCAAGAACCATTTAGGCATCCAGGTGGTTCTTTGAGTTGTAATGGGTTCAAGTAGCACCACTGTCTTCACTTCTTGCCGTCATTTAGAAGAATCTGTGCAATTCCCTTTTAGAAATGGTTCCAAAAAATGTTTAGAACCTAAACATTGGGATTTACAGTACAGTGCACGACTCTGCCCGGAAAAGATGCTTGGCCAAGGTTTGAGGAGCTGGAGCTTTAGCAGGCTAGTGGATTGTTCTGAGGCTCTTTATACTCAGCCGGTTTCGTGCAGCAAGCCACAAAGATCAGCAGTTACAGAGGAACGCAGCAGTGTGAGCAACTCCCCTGCCTGTGTGTGTGTGTATTTCTGTAAACCCCCCTCAGCAGTCCCCACAAGGACAAAATCGTACACAGGCTGTGTGTGGATATTAGATGGACAACTGGCAGCATCAGAAAGCCATGAAGCTCCAGCACCTGCTCTGGATCACCATCTTCATGCCTGGCCCCTGCATGGCAGGTAATGTCAACAGAACTGGTGCTAGAACCTCCTCAAAGGTCCATCCGCATCCAGAGACATCACAGCTGGAGCTTCTCTCTCTGGGCCAGAAACAGCTGTTCTCTGACCTGGGTGAGAGTGCCAGGCAACTGGCTGAACAGGACAGCCTGGTGGCTCTGGAGCTGGCCAAACAGATGCGAGCTCTGAAGGAGATCAGAAGACGGAGGAAGGAGGTTGTAAGAGCGGGCACTCAGGTAAGTTTGGGGAATAGGATGCTATGATAAAGTTAACACGAGAATTAGCTTGCAATATTGTAGATATTGTAAAGATCTCCCCGCACTTGAATGGACACCAGCAGCCACTTACTATCATGGGCTAATTTGCATAATGCTAATTGAGATGTTAATTCAGGGGACTGTCTAAGTATTAGCCAGGAGTCCAAGAGAGCATTACTGACTTCACTCTCTCTGGATGGCCTACCCTCTGGTCACTTCATGTGACTAGTATCTGGACTGAATTCTGATAAGATTTAAGCCACATGTGTTTACATTTAGTAGTCGAATGCATTTCCGGTTAGTCAGACTGAAATCTGATTGGTGTGTGGGATGGAATATGCAAATTTGCTCATTACACAGCAATTACTACTGGTGCTTTGGTTGTCGAATGCGCCTTGGAGGGATGGGTGTGTTTACACAGCTATAAAGTGCCTCAGTGCCTTTTAGGCTTATTTATTTAGGTCAATTGCCTAGGCTATATATATGTATCAGAATTATATTGATAAGGCCATGATCATGATCAAGCCATGTAAAAAGGCAAGTGTAAACGCACCTAGGACGCATTTAAACCAGACACAAATCCCATCACTCAAACCAGGAGGTTTTAGATATCACTCCTCAACCAAAACTCCTCCCAAAACATCCAAAACACCAGCAAATTTGCATAATCTGCCCCCCACAGCAATCGGATATCAGTCTGACTAACCGGAGACGCATTTGACTATGTAGTGTGTTTGTGTGGCGCAACAGATAAGACCACTACCTGCCAGTGAGCTAACACACAATGTAAAAGACTGGGGTTCGATTCCTGGTCTGTGCTATACCAATAAGAGGCCTTGGGCAAGACTCCTAACACTACATTGGCCCACCTCTGTAGTAAGAGTAACCTTGTAAGTCGCATTGGATAAGAGCGTCAGCTAAATGGCATAAGTGTAAACGCATGTGGCTGAAATCTGATCAGGATACAATCCAGATACTAGTCATATAAAGTGACCAGGTGTAAACAGGGTCTAAGACACATTTGAGCCACATGTTGAGCACTGTAAAAGCATCCGTAAAGCCCAAAAGCACACCCAAAGCTCTTGAAGTGGTTTGAGGGATCTGGTTTAAATGCATCCTGGGTGCATTTACACTTGCCCTTTTTCATGGCTTGGCCATATCCATATATAATCATGATACTCAAGACTCATGAAGTGACCAGGTGTAAACAGCATCTTAGAGTTCTCCTCCGAGAGACTTGAAGGAAGCTAGAGCCCACCACTGTAATCAAGGCTTGCTCACTAGGGGTTCAGGCTTGGGCCAGGATTTATCTGAATATCTTTATAATAACAGCAGTTGTACAAAGGACTTCTACTACAAACCCCAGTGTTATGTATCACGTGTCATGAAAATATCTTCAGCTGTCAATACATTCCATGTGTTTACATACGGCCCACTCCTGCGCACAGGTGAGGGCTGACCTTCAGTTGTTCACTGCGAGAGGGGAGAGGCTGCAGACCGCGGCCTGGAGGCTGAGAAATGAACTCGGTGCCCTAAAGGCTAGTCAGGATGGGGCAGTCGGGCGGATGAGAAAGATCCTCGCTATAGTTCTGCTGTTAAGTGGGTCAGCCTCTCAGACACATTCCCCAGTAAACATAACTCAGCTCAAGGTTAGTTCAGTGGCTTATCTTGTGTTGACATGCATTCCTTTATAGCTGTGGAGAAAGTGTTGGGCTGAGGCTTATCAGAACTGTGTTTTTGTGCCTCCTAATAGACAATGGTGGACTCTCAGTCTAGAAGGCTCTCCAGCTTGTCCATGGAGTTAACAAATCAAGATGAGGTCATGGAGGAACGTCAGAAGGTCATCGCTGACCTTGAAGAGCAGGTGATTGTAAAGATTCAACTCATTAAAACTGTGAAAATAAAAGCCTGTATCTCCACTATGATAATGTTAGAGCATGTTATTACCCTGAATGCATGTTAATGTAATGAGATTTAATGGCAGGTAAATTCAGACTCTGAATTTCTGTTGATCCAATCATTATGAAAAGTTCATAACTGGAAGAAATAAGTTCTGAAGGAAGAAAAATGATCTTCTAATGTAGCCTAAATGGACCAAAGTATTTGGACACCAGCTCATTCATATCTCTTCTGAAGTCGTGGCTATTAAAAAGAGTTGATCCTGCTTTTGCTGGAGTCACTGTCTCTACTGTCCAGGAAAGAAGGGTTTCTAGATTTTAGAGCACTGCTGTGAGGATTTGATTGCATTCAGTGACAAGAGTGTTAGCAAGGTCAGGATGTTGGGTGATTACCAGCCTACTTCATCCTCAACTCCCCAACTCATCCCAAAAGTATTGGATGGAGCACCAACCACCATTCCAGCAAACACAGTTCCACTGCTCCACAGCTCAATGCTGGGGGGCTTTATACACCTCTAGCCCACACCTGGTATAACGTGGTAATATGATGCGAATATTCACCTGCTCCAGGGAGTCCTATTCTATTGGCAGTACTTCTCTACAGGCACTAGACATGCTGTGTGTGTGCATTTGCACTTTGGTGTTCTCTGGAATGATGGATGGTGCTACATTCAGTGCATTTGGGATGGGGTAGGGAGTTGGGGATGAGGTGCGGCAGTGATCATTCGGCATCTTGATCTCAGGAATACTGTTGTCGCTGAATGCAATCAAATCCTCACAGCAAGACAATGGAGACAGTTAATCAAACCAGAGCAGGTTGACTTGTTTTTTGAATACCTTTGATTTAGGAAGAAACAATGAATGAACGGGTGTCCCAATACTTTTGGCCACGCCGTGCACAACTGAGTCATTGTTTTTGACTGTGAATTTCATCGTACATCCTTTTCATCTCAAGCAGTATGGCAAATAGACGATGTCCGGCGGGAGTTTCCAGCAGAGTCAGCTGTGTTTGTGTTGAGAAAGTCAGATGAAGAGCTGAGGTCATTCTCTGTTTACCACAGGTGTCTGACCAGGGGGCCAAGGACCAAGGGGCCTAGCACAGAGCCGGATTCTTCTTCAACTTGCTCTTCGTCAAAGTTTTTATTTCTGTGGGAAATCAGTAGTGATGATACTCATTTTATAGTTGTATAAATTATCATATTAATTCTGTGTCATCTGAAAAAACATCAGGAAGTCTCTCTCATTATTTTTTAATACCAGCTCAGTTATTAAATACTGATACACAGTGTCTGCTGCACGTCTTCTGCATGTTCACTCACTGCAATACAAGATACCAGCCTGCTTCAGCAGCTCATCAGCAAGAAAATGCGGCATCATCACTGTGTGGTTTCACACAATGTAAGGCAGTGTGTGTTCACTTGAAAGCAAGGCTCTGAGTATGCTTGGGTGGACGTTCTGCGTCCCATGTTCAGGAGATCTTGATCCTCTGAGATCTTGATCCTCCTCTTGATCCGGCTGTCTGAGAGCCAAATGTGGCAAAGGTGCTTTTGTGGATTGTGAACCACCAGTTCTTAACAGGTCGTAACAAATGGCTTTAGGTCTGTGATGCAGGCTTGAAAACAAGCTCAGAAACATGAACTCTAGCCTAAATCTGGAAAGGACAAAGGGAGGGAGGGAAAGAGGGAATCATAAAGAAAAAAAGAAAATAGCAGACATTTCTAAACAGATTTGCAAATGGATATAAATCAGAAGGGAGTTTACTAAAGGGACTACTTCACAAATGCTGATTAAATGTAGGTCTATACATACCACACATTGTTTAATTGACTTAAAAATCCAGATTTAAACTTTTAAAATGATCTTTTGGCCCATATTTGAATAATAATTTAAATAATACTGGGACACATCCAATAGACTTTTAATATTAGCTATTATATATTAATTATATAATATAGCTATTAATATTATTTATTATTTAGACAATGGTCAGTTCTGCCTAGCCAGATGTGTATGATAGCTTTTTAAAGGGGCCATACCATGAGAAAAAAAGGTTTTTGCCGTATGTAAACATGGGTTCGAAACATGCCATTCACTCATCGGTTCACACACTTGTCTCTATTTAAACACTGAGAGGCAAAACCCTGTTAAAGCTACAGTAGTTCAGCCCCAAACATTCATACTGAAGCTATAAGTAGGTTTCCAGTCTGGACATCTTTTTGCATGAGGTGCAATACAGCACAGCCAATCAGAACAGAGCTCATTTACACATATAGATCTGGTGGCCATCAGCTAAAAAAAATTCATCAGCCAACACTTTTATCTAGCGCAACTTACAGGTTAGGAGTATTGGGTGTCTTACAGACAAGACAAGACAACCATATTCACACTTAGTATTGACCACAGTTGGAATCTGGCCTCCGCCTTCCCTAACCCATCTGTGCAGTGGCAGGTAGTGGTGTTACCTGTTGCACCACACCAACAATCACATAACACACACACAGTGACAGTGAGCACACATGCCTGGAGCAGTAGGCAGCCATTGCTGTGGCACTGGGGGAGCAGAGAAGGTGAAGAGCCTTGCTCAAGGGCCCAACAGTGGCAACTTGCCAAGCCTGGGAATTGAACCCACAACCCTGTCATCAATTCAGATCACCACTGCCCCGCTAAAAAGCTCTATTGGTGTAGCGTCGTATGTTTGCCCAGCCAAGGAATCAAACCCAGTAGCTCTAGCTAACTCCAGAACTGCCAGAAGACCCCACATAGACTGGACGACTGATTGGGCAAAACATGCTAGTCATGCTAAGGATGTTCAGCAACATTATTGTGACACTAATTAAACTAATGCTAGCTAACTAATCTGTAGCCATGCTGGCTATTTAGAACAACAGCCTGAGGCGACCCAGTCAGCTAGCATGGTAATCCATGAGTACTTTCAACGTACCCTAAACTGTAAAATGATCAACAGTGGTATCTAAGTAGTTTTAATGCTGTAAGGTGTGCAGCAAAATGTGTCCTCAGCATTTGACCCATCTGTGCTAGTGAACACACACACACAGTGAGCACATACACACCCAGAGTGGTGGGCAGCCAACTACAGTGCCCAGGTAGCAGAGAGGGTGAAGGGCCTTGCTGAAGGGCACAACAGTGGCAGCTTGCTGAGCTCGGGTATCGAACCCACAATTTAAGGTATGGTAAGAGATTTAAGCACATGCTAAGTACAGTAGAACTGAGAGAAACCCCCAATCATTATTTTCCCAAATAATTAAAGACCAATTCAACACCGGTTAATTACAGTTTATGTCATATTTGTGCAATATAATTTAATATAATATAATCTACTTATACCTTCAAGTCATTTCTACACCTCTTATAATGTGATTAGATGATCCAGTATCCAGTTTTATACATATTTTATACATATTTGAATATTTTAAATACAGATTGTGCTCTGAGAGTTCATCTGCAGGTCTACGGGACAGGTTATTGATTTTATGAGCTGCGTCATTGCTTCGTGGTCATAAATGATGATAACAAATTGAGAACCCAGCTCAGTGAGCCTGCGTGAACACGACAGGAGCGTAATAGCGACTGGAAGTTCAGTCCAGTGAACTGAACCGATTCATTCTAATTGTCTGTTTAAAAGAATCAAAAGTCCGATTCAATATTCATTGAATCACAAGTCGAGTGTATTCTCACATATATCCTTGTTTGGGGTAAAAATATATATATATACATATATACACATATATATGTATATATATATACACACACACACACACACACACACATATATATATATATTTATATTTACATTTACATTTGTGGCATTTAGCAGACGCTCTTATCCAGAGCGACTTACAAAGTGCTTTGCTATTTACCCAAGAAAACTATTTAGCTATTTAGAATTGACTAATAGTTGAAAGATACCTCTAAGCTTATATTATATATATATATATACACACACACACATATTTATACATACACACACACACACACATACACACATATATATATATATATATATATATATATATATATATATATATATATATATATATATGTAAATTGTAAAGAAAAAATTGTTTAAAAAATCTAAATGTATTTACAAAGCCTGGGTGATTCAGTGAAGTTGATGTTCTTCTCAGTTAAAGAGTTAACCCAGCAAACTAAAGACAAATAATAATAATAATGTTAATTAGTGTTTTTAACAAAGAAGTTTGCTCTTATATGTTGATAAACATTTTTTTAGAAGCTGATGGAGAGCAGGGTAACATGATGGAATAGGCTACTGCAGCCTGCTACACGTTAGCCTCTAAGGTTAGAAATTCAGATTATTATGACCTTGGTCATAATAACATTTCTTCTACTGACAAATTTTACTAATTGACTGATTGATAAATCCATACTGGTCTAGAGTAATTTGTAGTATATATATATATATATATATATATACGAAAACACACACACACACATTTACTATCATTCATTCATTCATTCTAGATTGATTTTAGATCATTCTAGATGATTTTAGACCATTCTAGATGATTTTAGACCATTGCTGTGAGGATTTGATTGCATGAGGTCAGGATGTTGGATGATCACCACCCAACCTCATTTCCAACTCCCCAACTCATTAAAAAGGTGTTGGATGTAGCACCACCCATCATTCTAGACAACACAGTTCTACTGCTCCACAGCTCAAAGCATGTGGGGCTTTATACCCCTCTACCTCACACCTGGCATTAGGCATGGTGCCAATAAGATAATTTTTATATATATATATATATTATATATTATATAAATATATATATATATATATATATTTTTTTTTAATTATTATTATTATTATTATTTTATATATATTTTTGATGGCATCTGAAAACGTTATCAGATGTTTATGAAGTCTCCTATACATATAGCAGCCACAAACTGCAATGTGTGTTGCTGTTGAACGTGTGAATCGGTTCGTCTGGTGTGTTAAAAAAAAGAACCGATTCGAGCGAACCGATTCGTTGGCTAGTCGGGCATCGGGCAAGTCTGAATCATTAGGCTTCTACTCTACACGAGCGCGTCGCGTGAACGTCAGCGCTGAAGCAGAAGCTCCTCGGTGAGAAAGAGCTCCGGACTGCGCTCCGAGGAGGACTGCTCTTCACTCCTGCATCCCCTGCAGAAGCTCCGTGAGTTCATTCTCCTGTTCAGTAAAAACGCTGTCGCTGCTGCTGAACTGCCAGAGCCGTGAACACGAGCTCGGATCACAAACAGAGGCTGTGCTGGGAATTAGCCACGTGTTTAGATTCAGTCTCGCGTGTTTATATTAATGTCAGCGTGTATTAATATACGAGCTGGATCTTCTCACCTCAGCAAATGACCTATTTCATGGCTTTAGACTGTGCTGTAGGCAGCTGTAGTGTGTTGTAGGTGCTGCTGCTGTTATACACAGTCATGTAGGAAGATCATAATATAGATATAATCATATTTTATACATAGAATAATTATTAGGACACACATTGAAAACCTTCATCTGTCCAAATCACATTGCTCCAAATGTCCTGGACTCTGTGTAGGTACCTCTGGCAAACCTTAGTCTTGTCCGGACCTGTGTGTGTGTGTGTGTGTGTGTGTGTGTGTGTGTGTGTGTGTGTGTGTGTGTGGTTCCTCCTTGCACACCTCCCATAAAATCAAGCTAGTTTGGTCTCTTTCTGATGGTAGATGCTTATATACTTTAATATCAGCTGTGTCAGGAGCTACCTGTAGGCCCTGTGGGACATTGTAGGATTGCTGGAGACTTCTTCACAAGTCCTCAGGGTCTGATCTTGGCCAAATCTTGCTAGGACAGCCTGCCTTGGCCATGTCAGCAGTTGTATTTGTGTTCTCCTCTTGTAAATGATGTAGAGGACAGTGGATCGAGTGGCTGATTTTCAGTTGTTCTGAGACCTGTGTGACCCCTCTCCAGGCTCATCTGCATCTACAACCTCCTAAGGGGCCTCTAAGAGGTATTTGGATCTGGCCATGGTGGTGATCCCACTCACCACAACAACCAAGAGCAACCCAGACTACAATGGCTGGGGTTTAAATAAGACAGTCTCCTCCAGAATCCTGTCTAGCCATGACTCTAATCATCTGCAGCTGCTGTCCTGCACCTTACCTCTAATTTTCGACATTTTCTGTAGTAATAAATGTGGGGGTGTTCTAATATTTTCCCAACAAGAAAACTGCATTTCTATAAATCTATAAGTTATAAATCATTTATGGCATGTTTTGGTTGTTTTGTAAGGTTTTAATGGAGTCCTATTTTTCCCCACATGACTCATTTTGTCAAAGAGGGAAATCCACTTTTTGAATATTGAAGAAATGACTTCCTCATAAGCGTATAGGTGGAACAGGAGCTGTAGGCCTAACATAAATACATACAATAAACCGATAATCTGGATAATAATCATTTCCATATACAAACAGGCAGCAGAGTTACTCCTACAGAGCTTATACAGATGCTGCGTTACTTTCCATAAGCGCTGAAGGAGAGCCAAAGAAGGGCCTCCGAGCAGAATTAGGGCCGTGTTTGACTCATGTTGACGTCCCAGTAAATCTCAATGAAGTGTGTCATCCTTTCCAAGCTGTGTTACAATGGAAAGTCTTTAGGTCTGAAGCTGTGTCGGTGCCTCTAGGTGTTTTGTGTTGCTTACATTAGCTTCTCAGCTGCCATTTAAGCTTCATTTCAGTGATGGATGTCCCTGTTTGCTGACTGGGGCTGAATGCGTCACGTGCTTGGCTTTTTACGTCACCGGTCATTTGTGCTCTCCTCCTCCTCCACCAAGTGCAAACACATCAAGTCCTCGACCCATATCCCTCAGTCCAGCTTTCAATGATATATGAAGGCTAGGGCTGGGTGTGTATGTATGTATGTATGTATGTATGTGTGTGTGTGTGTGTGTGTGTGTGAGAGAGAGAGAGAGAGAGAGGGAGAGAGGGAGAGGGAGGGCTGGTTAATTGTAATCTATAAGTGGTTTCGACCAGAGGAGGATGGGTGACCTCTCGTGAGTTCCTCCTAAAGCTCAGGGTGGTCCAGTGGACTAAGGGCCTGCCACTATTACACGATGGTTTGAATCCCAGGTCGCGAGTACAGAGAGAGTACAGTTGGCCTTGCTCTCTCAGGGGAGGGTTGATGGCACTTCCTCCTGACATCACTCCTAGTCTGTTAGCTGTTGCATCTGAGCTGGGGAGCCGTGCTTTTCTAGGCACCCGCTGGCTACCTAGCGATGCTGCATCAGTGGCAGTTCACCCTCCTAGTAATGAGGGAATTGCAAGGTGATAATGATAATATACATGAACTGTCTATGGATGAAGACCACACCACTATGTCCTCAAAATAATCCTAGGCCTGTCACGATAATGACAATATCGACTTATCGTACAAGATATGGACATGACCTCGATCATTTTAACTAAGCTCAAACTTATTCTCTGAATATTCTTGATTAACAGTCCATTGCTCTTTAAAAACTCTAATATTATACTATGCTATTATAATTTCATTTGTCAAATTTAGCACCTTCTGTTATTGACTCTTTAAACACAAAATGTACCATCGTCTGCCACTAAGCTTTGTATCTAAACTATTGATTAAGGATCGATTGTGTTTTGGAGAAGCGCTGCAAAAAATCATAAACATAATCACAAAAAAAATATTGTGATACTCAAGTGTAACCATATTGATCGGGTGTGTGTGTTTGTGCAGTATGCGCTGTCTGCCGATTGGGTGATTTACAGGACGCTGAGTGCTGCTGGTGCTGGCGTGTAACCTTTTCCAGTTTCGGATTAGGAAACACAATAAAATGTGGAACATGCCGACCTGCTTCTAATTGTCCTGATGTTTATAGGGAAGGCCTCAGATCCCGCTATGCTAATTAGTGACCTGATGCAGTGAGTAGTTCTCATTCACTGAAGTCTGTTATTTTTCTCTTTCTGCTTCCCCATTGGTCTACCAGTAAGTCTAACCAGCAAGTCTACCACGCTGGTCCACGTCTAGTAGATCTGCTGATAACAGATCTGATAAGTTTGGACACCCCTTTTTAATCAACAAATTAACAATTGTTTGCCAATTTTAGAGCACAGATCTGTTTATTTGCTTATTTATTTAACATATTGGAGTAAATATAATATGCTATATGTGCCATAATATTTCTACACATCTTATTTAGATGTTTCAGAGGATCTGTTTACTTATTGACACTTAGAAAATGAGCAAAAACCTGTCAATTGACCAGGGGTGCCCAGAAGGCCAAAAAAGGCTTGCCCATAGGCATATTTCTATACGTTACGTGAGGGAAGTGTGTTGGAGCTGTTCAGACAGGTTTTTAGATAAACATTGTTTTTATCTGAGACGCATCTTGTCCTATCCAAAAGTTTATACACCAGCTTTTCCAACGCTTCTTCTGGACTCACCCTGTGCTCTTCTAGGAAGGTCCTAGATCTTGGGACTCTGGCGTGAGGATTTGATTACATTACGCCATTAGAGCAGCAGTCAAGTCAGGTACTTCTGTTCGACGTTTAGTTCTGGATCTTAATGCCGTCTCCAACCCTGAGGGTACTAGGTGAAGCTGTGTAATGCTAGAAAACCCAGTTCCACTGCTCCTCAGCCCAGGGCTGTATAACGCTCTGGCTGATGCTTGGCTTGTATCTGTGTTCTTAGAAGAGACGTCTCCAAACTTTCGGCCATATAGGGCTGGTTTTCCACACCCAGGTTAAGGCTAATCCTGGACTAAAAAGAATGTCCAGCGTTGATTCACAACTGGCACTTCTATGTAGTCCGAGACCAGGCTTAGTCAGTGCCTGGCAAACCATCTCATAGTGTATGAAGGGTCTGTGTATTAGTGTCTGTACTACATTTGATTAAATGGGGCAGGAATGAAGCAGCCCTGTTGTAAACTCTGCTTTACTGCTCTGCTTCTAATACAACAACAAAGGCTCTGTCTGTTCAATGAGGGAGACACTGAAGATAATACTCAGCACATTCTTCTCACTGTTACACAACTATACACTGATTACCTTTCATTTCCCCTGTGTTGCATTTTGCATCTGTACACACATTCAAATGAGCACATGCATGTTTTTAATCAATTCCTTAATAGTACAGTATTGCTTTCCCCTTAAGGCCTTGTTATACCATCAAATGACCAGCCTTAAAAAGGGAACGCCGCTGATTTATCAACTGTCTGTATAGTCAAAAGATTTTGATTGAATGTCATTCAGGCCGCCAGAGTGGCTTTGGTGTAAAATGCTCTGAAACTGGAGGCCTGAGACTTCTGATAGGTTTATGATCTGGTTTTGGGCTAAAATATAGCACGAAAAAAAGCTAACGCTGTGCAGACAAGATAAGGGAGAAGGGCTGAACAGGGGAAAGGATCTTCAGCAAGTCTGCACACCATACTACACGCCATACTAAGGTGATCTAGGAAAGACAGCAGCACTAATCATTAGACGGTGTGTTTCGTTCTGAGGCAAAATAACAGGGTTGTAAATAGGCTTGTTAAACCACATCTACGAACAGTAAATGCCATTGGCCCTTATAACTTGAGTGGGACTAGAAATCAAGGCCTTCTACTTTTACAGGAGTAATATTTTACCAGCCAGGCTTGTACTTTCACTCAAGAGAGGGATCTGTGCCCTTTGTCCACCACAGTCTTTTTCTTTTCTTCGCTGACGTATTCTTGCTACTATTCTTAGTTCTTAAAACAATACGCTCCCTGTACCTTGTTTGTTTGTTTGCTGTTGGGGATGGTGGTGTGGGGGGGTGTTGAGCAATACACGATTAGGTAAGAAATAATTACCTAATCTGTATTAATTAGAAACAGAGGCTCTACGGGAGGAAACTAGTCAGAGAGAGAACTCTCGGACAGCTCACAGGGTTGGACCAGGCTTGGCCTGTAAGGTACGTATTGAACACCCCTCTCATTTCTCTGATGTGTGCAGTTCTAGGCTGTTGGATAAAGGACATTTGTAGGGTCTATTATTTCGGTTCTGTAGGACAGAGATGAGCTGTGGGTTCAAGGGATTGAATCACTTGCTTCAGTTTTGGTTGTGTTGTTCAGTTAAGACAAAGATTCACCTTTTGAAAGGTAGGGGAGGCATATTTCCTGGGAGGGGAGGACATGTGGTCTAATGGTAGACTAGCACAGTGTCCCATCATCATGTTGTAGAATCATTGACTTCTCATTACTTAGTTATGTTGTTGTGTACCTACCAGAGAACTCTAGACCGAAAGCAGACACTCTTAACTTTTAATGTAAGTTTATTTTATATTTATAAAAGTTTCTATATATATATCCCATTGCTGACAGATTGTACCTTCAATATTGCAGTTTTACAGGAGAAGAAAAAAGCCTATTTAAAGATCTTACTAAGTTATTTCAGAGTATTTCTGTTGGTCCACTCACCATAAAAGGTGGACCCGATGTAAAGAACTGCCAGACTCAAATGAAAAACAAAGTCCAAATTGGCAAAAATTGAGATGTAAGGTTTTGTCTTTGCTGACGTGCGTACGTGTATATCCCCATGCAATTTTGGAGCATTTCTATTGGTCCATTTATCATGAAATGGCACAATATAGAAAGACCAACTGCCAGATTCACAATATGTGACATAATATGGCTAAAATTATGATATTAGATTTTGCATGTCCAGCGGATAGATGGAGAGACAGAATACAGTTAAAAAGTTAAAAATTCAAGTTAAAGTTTTAAGTTAAAAATTAAATTGCTCTTATAAAACTGCTTATTCATTTATTCATCGACTGGTGGGCATAATCTGACCAGCTTCTTCACAATGACTTACACTGACCGCGTCTTCCCCTTTTTTCCCTCTCCTGTAAAATGCTCAGCTTTGGACAAAACACAAAGTTTTGTCCAGACAGCAACAGTGTGTGTGTGTGTGTGTGTGTGTGTGTGTGTGTGTGTGTGTGTGTGTGTGTGTGTGTGTGTGTGTGTGTGTGTGTTTGGAAAGTTATACTGTACCAGCCTATGACATTAGCTTTTATGAGCAGGGTAGAAACCTTATTACGACACCGTCTCGAGAGAGTTTAAGCAGAATTTGTAACTCAGTCCTGGGAAAGGCTTAAAGAGGCAGCTTTCGGTTTATACAAGGGGAAAAAGAACAGTCACACATGGACGTTTTCTCAGGACCGCTGTGTGTGTGTGTGTGTGTGTGTGTGTGTGTGTGTGTGTGTGTGTGTGTGTGTGTGTGTGTGTGTTATGCAATTGGGGTGTGACTTCTGGTCCTCTGGACTCTTTGCTATGAAGCATGGGAGGGAGTCTGCTCGGAATATCTTTGCCATGGCTGACGAATAACGTTGGCAAACTTTTAGTCTTGGCACTTGTTCTGTAATGTATCAAGTACAGCATTTGTTGAGTTATTAAAAAGACAGAGGACCGATTTTGCAGCCGCCGTCTCTGTCCTGTGGCCTTCAGCTGAGTCTTCTGAACACACCAGACGTTGTTGTTGTGTATGTTTCTTTTTTTTCCCTGCAATTTGTTCCGATATTCTGAGAACGAGGGAATCCGTTGTAATCTGTAAGCTTTTCTCCCACTCATCCTCTTCCCTCCTACATGCACACGCTTCCTGTGTGACACGTTGGCTTCGACTGTCTCTTCATCTGTGGTGCAGCCACGCATATGTAGCCTGATCTTTTCTTTCACTTTCTATATCAGTCACGCACAGACGTCCCGCTAACCTACTCATGTTCTGCCCTCTCTCTCTCTCTCTCTCGCCTTCTCTCTCTCGCGCACGCTCACTTTCTCAGGACTCGAACGAGGTTCGCTTTGGCCCTGGATATGCACCGCTCGTGAGAACACATGAAAAGGGCAGTTTACAAGGTAAGGAAACACACCCGTGTCTCGTGGTGTGAAGGCGAAATCCGTCCAAAATGAGAAATTGGGTTGAGAGAGCCGTGCTGTGTCAGAAGGTGATACGATGTGCACAAGTATCTCATCAGCCTTTGATCTTTTAGCGAGAACAGGAACAGGCCACTTCCTCCTCTTCTTGTAAAAATCAGCACAAAGCTCACTCAGCACATGGATGCTGGGTTCCACTTCTAAAACCAAACCATCATTTGTTCATATATAAAATATATCAGAACTTTGAGGTTAGTGTGAAGTGTCCAAGTGTAATTGCTTTTGTTGGAATAGATTTTTATTTCATGTTTAAACCAGTATTTTCATTTTTTTTTTCTTTGTTTTGTTTTGTTTAAACAATAGATGTCTGCGTCAACTGAATCCGGAGGCGGAGGACCTCAAAAGAGTGCAAGCAAAGATCACAAAAAGGTATGAATCATACCACACATCGCACTTTGTTTTGTTTTTTTACCACACACAGTTAGTTTGCAGCAATGAGACGATTCTGATTTATTACTTGTTGGTTAGCGATGGGTGGTTTTGCCAAGTCACCCAGTTTACCTTTTTAAAGATGCCAAAGAATTTATTTATTTATTTATTTGTTGTTTGATGTGTAAATAGTAATTACGTGAATAGTAGTTTATATGGCAATTCTCAGCCTATTTACCCCCCTGTTATTTTGCCTCGGAATGAAACCCGGACGATTTTCCTTTTGCAGAGGGCTTCTGGGAAAATTATTGGCACTGGCGACAGCTTACAGAACCCACACAGTATAGCATGGTTTTAACACCATAACAAAAATGACACTGTAATTATTCCAGAGGCTTATCAGATAGTGTTGCTGTCCTGTCCTTGTGTCCTCTCAGTGCTGTTAGCAAGCTGAAGAGATTGTAGCCAATTAGCTTTTAGCCTTGCCCCACTCGCTTCCCTGGATTTGGCTTTCTCGAGTCTTACCATAAAAAAATAAAGAAATATATATATATATATATATATATATATATATATATATATATATATATATATATATATATATATATAAATATAAAGCTCCAGTTTGTTTACAAGGAAGCGGAAGATGGAGAGAAGAGATGGTAAACAGCAGTAAACTTCACTGACTTTTTGCCTAGCGCAAATCTGTTTGCTTATATTCTGATGAGTCATGAATAAGTGCTATATATAAAAATAAATTGTGTGTATACATATATATATGGCCAAAAAATGAAATGCATTTATTTAATTTATTTATGGCCACCGCTCAGTGTGTGTATGTATAGATGTTACCTTTGAAAAGAACCATATCTCAGTCTAAATTTATCCACCGCCTCGTATCTGCGTCAGGCTCCCATCTTCAGCCGACCACATTAGTGGTGTTAACCTCATTCGTGCACAGAGTGCAGCACATTTTGCAGCTTCAGTCCTTTCAGGTCAAACCCCCCAACATGTTTTTCCTCACGAATGGACAATGTGGTGTTTGTGCTCCAAGCTCTTTGCGGATTAAGTGGGATTTGATTATCCCACTCCCGATTTCTCGCTCTTAACGGTCTGGAACGCTGTGTTGTGCCGCTGGTTACATAACGGCCATCGTACTGTTAGTGTGGCACAACATGTGTAGTAGAGGTAAGGCGGAGGTTAACGTTATTAGGCAGATCGGAGAGCGTGTTTGCCGACAGCGCGGACTCGCTCCGGTGTTTGGAGAGATTCCCATCGTTTTCAGGACAGTTGCAACATAGCAGCCAAAAGCACATCAGGGTTCATCTAAGAGTGCTTAGATGTTCTCTGGCTGGAGCGTTGTGGCTCAGGCCACAAAAGTCACAGCTTGTGTTTCATTCTAAGATTTGTTTTTTCATTAATTTATTTCTTTTTAAAACCAATAAAAGATTAAGAAATGAATTTTTCAGACATGTTGATGAATGGCTTTTGAGGCATGGTCACACTACAGACAGACCCTTGTGTTTCATTCTAAGATTTGTTTTTTCATTAATTTATTTCTTTTTAAAACCAATAAAAGATTAAGAAATGAATTTTTCAGACATGTTGATGAATGGCTTTTGAGGCATGGTCACACTGCTGTTGCAGGTCATAGGCTTTGTTCACTTTACAAGCCTCATCAATCCGTTCCGATTTTGGCTCAGAACAGATTGGGCAGGTTACGGTCATAAATTGAAGTGACCTGGGTCTGTCTGTAATGTGAGCGAGTCTGTCCCTGAAACAGCACGTCTACACACATTGATGTGTTCTCAACTGCTCGGCATGGCATCAGTTTAGGGATAAAGTCCCACCCTTTAACAAAAAGAGCCAGTCAACTTGTTGGTTACGACAGGCATGGAGGAGGGTCGCCCCATCCATACCATCAAGCGCAGTACCCAGAACAAGCCGAGAAATGGGATTATTTGTGAATAATTGAGCCAGACTCTACAAACTATTCATGAGGATTTAGTCATATCTGATCAGTAATCTAAAATGCTTCCATTTCGATGTCTCTTTATTTTGATCTCTCCCCAGTTACAGAGAGCATGGTCTCATATGGCTGAAAATGACTGTCTGGTGGTGCTGCAAAGATGGCCACCGAGTGAACAAACGTTCCTATAAAGACTTATATATGACCTCGGTCACCAACAGCCCCAAGCGCATGTACAGAACAATCCGATCTGACAAAAATGCCCAAGATTTGGATACAAATCCAAATCCAATTTTTTTGTTATTATTATTTGGGTTTTTTGCATGTCCACACAGCCCTGAAACGGTTAGATTTGACTCACTTCAGCCTGGTAATGTGAACGTAGCCATAGACTTAGCCATAGACTCTAGTTTAAAGGGAACTTCTCCAGTTGGGCACCTTCTCAAAACTTGAGAAGCATCCAAGTTCACATCTACACAATTTTGTCTTGACCCTGAAAGTAGTTGCTCTGCTGAAATGGTCTGAAATTTGCTTCTGGAGCTGGAGGCTAATGTAGCTAACACGTTTTGAAAGTTATAGCCGCCAGTTAGCGTATTATTATCTATTAAAAAGAAACTCTGTCAGATAGAAAGTGTAGTTGCAGTCGTCTTAAAGCCGTAGTATGGTCTGTTGGATGTTCCTTAACAAATCATGGTGCTTTGAGACCAGTGTGAAGTGAAGATTTAGGCAAGCTAACTGGAGAGGTACACTAAACGTCCAAATGTTTGTGGACACCCCTGCTAACTAATGCATTCAGCTACTTTAAGTTACACCCGTTGCTAAGACAGATGTGCACAGCTTTAACTAGTCTTTGTAGAGATAGTACTACCGATAGAATAGGACTCTTGGACTCTCAGTCTGGTCACTGAATGCAACCGTATCTTCACAGCAATGCGCCGAAATCTAGCAGAAAGCTCTCCCTGGGCAGTAGAGACAGTTACTCCAAAAAAAGTACTGCCAATAGAATAGGACTCTCTGGAGCAGAAAAACATGAACCTATCCGCACCATGCTGCCTAATGCCAGGTGTGGGCTAGAGGGGTATAAAGCCCTCCATCATTGAGCTGTGGAGTAGTGGAACTAACTGTGTTCTCTGGAATGATGGTGCTCCATTCAAAACTTGAGGGATGGGCTGACCTTAACACATTTGTAGCTGAATGCAATCAGGCCTTCACAGCAATGTTCCTGTAGGATAAACTTTTTTTTTATACCCTTGATTTTAGAGAAAACAATGAATGAGTAGGTGTCACAATACTTTTGTCAATATAATGTAGCTTCAGTGACCTATCAGCAACATTGGCCACATTGCTCCAGAGCAAATTCTAAAGAAACTTTGGACTTCAAAACTTTGCTGACTGACTGTGTCACCTGAGTTAAGGTGTTCTTACCTGTGTTGCTGTGTGGACTATACAAAACACCTGGAATTTTATGCCACGAGGAAAGGGGGGTCTTTGTGCGGGACTCATTAGAAGGACAGATGTCACATTTCACAAGTCGAATGCCATATGCTTGCACCAAAAAAAGACTTCTTGGAAATACAAGACCAAGCCTTCACATTAGCCTTGTGCTTCCTTCTCTCAGTGTTTGTGTTGCTGATAACACCTATCTTTATGGCTTCACATTGGTATATCCTGTTCCTGCCTCTGAATATGACCTGCATTGCAAAACCCTGCATTTAGCAGCCTGTGGTTGCTCTCATTTCGCCTGTGTTTGCTTTCAGCCTACAGCAGAGGCAGTGAGGGGAGCCATTCAGCTTGGAATTGGCTACACTGTGGGCAATCTGTCCTCGAAGCCAGACAGAGATGTTCTCATGCAGGACTTCTACATGGTGGAGAGCGTCTTTCTTCCCAGGTATTTATACACACACACACACACACACATATATATATATATATATAACTTGTTGAGGGGTGTAGCAGGGACACTCAGTTAGGGTTGCCTTATCATGTTATCACGTTTTACAGTTGCTGTAACACACCCAGTTCCACTAAACTCGCCCATGCAAAATAGTAATGTATTGAAAGTGTATACTGTATGTCCAAAAGTATTGAGACACCCCTTCTAATAAGTAACAAAACAATGGGATACTGTGCATGCCCAACATCAAGTGTCTGCTAGAGGGGTATAAAGCCCCCCAGCACTGGGATGTGGAGTAGTGGAACTGCATTCTCTGGACCTGGACATTCAGAGTACCACAAACAAACAAACAAAAAAAAAACATGCAGTCATACTATACACTGTGACCAAATGTTTGTGGACACCCCAATAATGAATGCATCTGTTGCAACTTGAAGATGTGCAAATGCACACAAACAGCTTGTCTAGTACCTGTAGAAAAAAAAAACATCTGTCTTGTCACTGAATGCAACCAGATTCTCACAGCAATGCTCCTCCAAAATGTAGTAGAAAGCCTTCCGTGGACAGTAGAGGCAGGATAAACTTTGTTGTTGTTTTTTGAGCCTTGATTTTGGTATAATCAATGAATGAGCAGGCGTCCCAATACTTTTGTCCATGTAGTCTTACTTTGATCCTACTATATGATTTTTACATTTTAGGATTTATTTAACAACAATAAACACTAAGCTGTGTATATGTCTCTGTAAAACTGGTCTGTGACACTGTGACTGTTTGGTTTTCGCTCATAGTGAAGGCAGTAACCTGACCCCAGCACATCACTACCCCGACTTCCGCTTCAAAACCTACGCCCCGGTGGCCTTCCGCTACTTCCGAGAACTGTTTGGGATCAAACCAGACGACTATCTGGTGAGCATTCGAAAGTTACCTGAGACCTGCCGAGTAAATTGTGCCATAAGTGACTTCCAGGACTGTCTGGAGGCCGATGCACTGCAGCACAGTTTTGCTACATGGTTGCTTTTATGAGTTCATCAGACGTTTGTTAGACATTTGCGTTAACGATTGTCCTGTTCTTTTGTTTTTTGCAGTATTCCATTTGCAACGAGCCTCTAATTGAACTGTCTAACCCAGGAGCGAGCAGCTCCTGGTTCTACTTAACGAGTGACGATGAGTTTATCATCAAGACTGTTCAGCACAAAGAAGCCGAGTTTCTGCAGAAGCTGCTTCCTGGCTATTATATGGTGCGCTACACTAACACCACTCCACCACATCATGATGAACAGGAACTATTTCATCATCAGGAACTATTTACATTAGTCATGTTCTGAAGTTTGTTGTTTGAGAGAAAAATGAATAGATGTTCCTGTAAATGTGTCAAATAATGCAACATTTCTAAGATGGTACTATTCCAATTTATTACACTACATACTGTAAAACACACACACACACACACACACACACACACACACACACACACACACACTACACAGCACCTGACTTTTGGTTTCTTCGTTTTGCACTGGAGCTGTGAGGTTAGCTAAAGTGGTTTACATGTTGTGAAATCTTATGCATCAAAAAATGGACAGAAGTACAAACGCAATCCAAGCTTCAGGATGGCTAGTACTACTGTCTTAGCCAAAAGTATTGGGACACCTGCTCATTCATTGTTTCTTCTAAAATTAAGGGTATTTAGAAAAAAAATATTTTGCTTAATTTTGTATCTCTACTGTCCAGGGAAGAAGGCATTTTACAAGATTTTACAGCATTGCTGTGTAAATTTGATTGCATTCAGCTATAAGAGCATTAGTCGGGACAAAATGTTGAATAATCACCACCCACCTCATCCTGACTTGTCCCAAAAGTACTGGATGGAGCGCCAGCCATCATTCCAGAGAACACAGTTCTTCCACTGCTCCACAGCTCAATGCTGGGGGCTTTATACCCCTTTAGTCCACGCCTGGCATTAGTGCCAATAGGTGGATGTTTATCTGCTCCACAGTGGCCTATTCTATTGGCAGTACTTCTCTACAGTGACTACACACGGTGTGTGTGTGTGTGTGTGTGTGTGTGTGTGTGTGTGTGTGTGTGTGTGTGTGTGTGTGTGTGTGTGTGCGCGCATTTGCACATCTGTGTCAGCAATGACCAAATCCACTGTTTGTCTTTTATTAAACCTATACAATCCTCCCTATTGCAGAACCTCAACCAGAACCCGAGGACACTCCTGCCAAAGTTCTATGGCCTCTACTGCGTCCAGTGCGGAGGAGTCAATATCCGGCTGGTGGTGATGAACAACGTCTTGCCTCGTTCTCTGACCATGCACTACAAATACGACCTGAAGGGTTCGACGTACAAACGACGGGCTTCGCGCAAAGAACGAGGCAAATCCTCACCCACCTTTAAAGACTTGGACTTCCAGGAGATGCATTTTGAAGGCCTGCACTTCGACGCAGACACGTACAACGCCCTGATGAAGACGCTGCAACGAGACTGCCGGGTCAGTTACTGTTACTGGTGAATGAATAGATTTTAGAGGTGTGAAAGTGAATCACCATGCATTGCTCTGAGGTCCACAATTCAACTGCATCAATATTAAAGCAGCATTGTGCAGCAATTTTACCTGACACCTCTCGCCAGAACTGAATAACACTGCGTAACCTGAGTCATATTACTCTACCACCTCAGTCCACATGCTTCTCTCACTTTCAGTGACAGTTCTGTATCTCTCAAAAATCCAGAAATGCTTGTAATCGTGTCTTTTAGGGGTGGCTTAAAGCACAAATTCCATTTCCGACTGTAGGGGGAGCCCAGGAGCCAGAAAAAACAGTTTCTTGCATAATGCAGCTTTAAGACTAAAACAGTATCTGGTTGACCTGATCAGATGAATTCCCGACACTGTCTGAGCTACAGTAATGTGCTCATGGTCATGAAATAGCAGCTCATTTCGGTCCATTTAACCACCAGGTGATTTGGTGGATGCCGGGGTCATGTATACATTCTGTTATGACATAATGAAAGCAGGGTAGTTTTCATCATTTCCGGAGTCTCAATGAGCTGATTAAAATCTGGCCTGGTAGATGGGACATACTGGCCTTTTCACCTTCAGCTTATCCACCTCTGGACAGCACTGCACAGGGCACCTGATTCATTAAGGAGCTTAGGAAACCAGTCTCAGCCAGAAAAAAACAGCTTATTTCTAATCTCTATGGACAAGAGAATTTGCATCAAGAGTGTGTGACAGACCTGTGAGGTAACAGAGTGGTTAATGTCCCCTAATAAGGGTTTTTCTGTTTGCTTTCATTAGGATTTGCTTTTAAACATTCAGTTACATGAAAGCACCATTGCAGGATTGTTCAGTTCCAGTGTCCTGCACAGCTTGGTGATTTCACTTGTCTGGAGTCTATGGGCATTTTCTCAATTTTGGCCTCTTTTGGCATTGTTTTTTTTGGCTTAAATTCAGCTAATTAAAGGCACTTGCGAAAGATAATACCCACATGTTTTACAATTTCAGCCCGCTCTATAATGAGACCTCATGTGTCCTAGAGCACCATGTGAAGAGATACTCCATCCCTAAACCTGAGAAATTAAAGTCCATTTTAGAAATTCTTAATATTTCCTGTAAAAAAAACAAAAAAACAAAAAACATATATTTACTCATGTGGACAAATTGGGTTTAAATGGGTTCAAATCCATCAGTTACAGAGGCAGATGAGAGGCAAACGAATCCACCAGTTAGACACAGCAAGTCTACAGCTTCAGGAAGTGTCTGAACCGTACATCTGCGCTGTATTATCACAAATGAGAATGTTAATAGAAACATTTAATGCATCGATATGTTTGTAGACTCCAGATCATTAAACACACCCACTAAACCTGGCAGTTAACATGAGTTAAATCAGATGTGCTTCAAAGCTAGGAAGTCACCAAACTGTTCAGAACTGAAAGTTTGTATTGTATAAATGTATTAGAAATATATTATTATTATTATTATTATATTGATATTCAAATAGCTTGGTTTCTAGGCGGTTGTTATGATATTCCAAGTGGTTGCTTTGCGCTTATGATATTTCACGAGTTAAAGACCCCAATCTTGGCAGCTCAGCAAACCCAGATATCAACCACGACACTGTCCGCAATAATCCAGTGGTCTAACCACTGAGCCAACACTGCCCCATCTACGACTGTGAATGTACTAATTGCACTGTAGAAATGCAACCACAAAATCCTGGTTCAGAAGAGCACATTATTTATATTTTTCAGCTCTAATCAACATTTTTTTTGCCATAGAACCATCACCTCCAGTTATTTTTTAATGAATTATTCACTTTAACTCTATATTTTTATATTCCCTTTTTAAAAGTCTTACAGCCCTGAAGTAACCGTATGGTGCTTTGATACTGATGTCTGATCAGGTTCTGGAGAGCTTTAAGATCATGGACTACAGTCTGCTGCTGGGGGTCCATGTGCTGGGTAAGAAGATACGGGAGAGAGGAGGCAGGGGAGACAGCAGGCGGCAGGGAACCCAGAAGGTTCTCTACTCCACCGCCCTGGAGTCCATTCAGGGAGGAGGCAAACCAGCCGAGCCTCTACCAGACACTGATGACGAAACGTGAGTGGGACTGTGTGAACTTTGCAATGCAGGTTTAAATTGGGGATCTCCAGTGGATCGGGATCGAGGCTGATCCAGGCATATTTAAAAGGATCTGATATCAAGGTGTTCAGAGCACCATCTGGTGGCCTCAAGCTGCCATTAAAGGACATTATTGCCTGTTTGGCAGCAGTAAGGACGTTCTCAGATGCTAGATCATTTTTTTAAATAATTTTCCATGACAGATGTCAGTGTAGTTCTGTAGAAATGTTTGGTTTGCACTTGGTTTAGGAAAGGGTCATCGGCAGTGTAGCACATGCAGGAGGCACGACATGACGCAAAACATTTACTGCAGAAATAGCATAGGCTCTTGGTTTCCTGGCAGTCGCATGAGAAATGCCATCAACACGCCCACTGTGAATTTTCCAGATAATGACCTGTTCACACTTGGGCTCACTTGGACGTTGCTCGACTTTGTACTAAGGGTCTGGCAGGATAACGCCTGGGTACTGTCCGGTACAACTGAATTGGACGCTTGCGTTCACATGTACAGCTTCTCCAGATAATGTCCGGAAAAGTTCTAGGTTGCGTGTCTAAAAGGGGCTATAGACTTCCAGGGCTGGCGTAGAAGACGCAATTTTGCTTACTCACAGACTGACTGACTGACGAACCTTGTTGAAATGCCTCTTGTTTACCTTCACATTTTCTCATGCTGATGGTCTGAGGACAAAGCTAATAAGTATATGTTGGGTAATCTTGGGTAAGCTGTGGTTGTGTTTCCTTTCTTGAAATACTATTGTAAAGTGCGGCCAGCATTGCTATTGTTAGCCTAGCTGTTGCATCATTAGGAATGTTATTGCAGTGTTAGGATCGCCTATCGCTGTTTTCTGCGTTATTGGGACATTAGTAGTGCTGCTGTGCCGGCTGCTGTTCTCCCCCAGTGTCGCTACTGCGGCATTTGTCATAAGCCATGTTCATGAGGTCCTGGGCCCTCTGGTCTACATCTTATGGCTCTAAGGGTAAAGCTTCCTATAAGAGTCCTATAAGAGGCAGGGTCACATGACTTGGTCCATGAAACAGAGGTAATTTTATACCACATAATCTTTTTCAGAATAAGGGGAAGATATTTTGGTCCCAAATTCCCTATTTTTGAAATGCTGTTGTTGATTCTATGCAACTAATGGTGGTCTGGCAACACTAGTCTTGCTTGTTTTTATTTGATCCTTTGCCTATTAGCTCCTGTTTAAAGCTAAAAGCACATTTGAGGAGAATTTTATTACATTAGAAATCAAAACACCCTCCAAAAGCATCTGTGTGACTTAGTGATCTGATGCCGTTTATACAGTTGGACAAATTTAAATATTCAGGAACAAATTCTTAACTATTTGGGGACCAATTCTGACCTATATAGATAACATTAAATCTGTAACTGACTAGTCTACTAGCAGAGATGGGCTTTTCCTTTTATTTGAATTAATTTATTATTAATAATTATTTTGAATACTAATTATTTCATTATTTTATTAGTTATTTACTTGGATGTTGGGTGGAGTATAATAGTGGGAAAAGGGGATCATGATTAGAAGTGGGGTTTTTTTTATGAAAATATCTAATTGTGACTTGTGCTTGCAACTTGTACTGTTATATCTTTAAAAATTATTATTTAAAGAAAGGGGGGGTAAAAGCACATTTGTGGAACCAAACATGTGTAAACTGATTGACTACGTCTGTAGATGCTTTGTTGAACAGCTTTGTTAGGGCAGTGCTGAGTTACTGCTGTTTCTGCTGTGTGGAGTTCCTCAGTACAAACGGTGCTTTCCATTAGTGACCCATTGACATTTCTTCTGACTGTACAGCGAGCATGATGGCCACTGTAAGATGTTCCTGTTAAGGGAACTGATGAATCACAGGCTGTTACTCACAGAATCAGTCAAAAAAAGCCCACTATTTTCATAGTCCTGCACATCCATGTTCAGTGGCCCATTCTGCTCGAGGCTATCCTGACTGAGATCATAAAAATGGGAATTCTTGATGATTAAACCCTGCAGTTTTCCAAACACAGATTAATCCTGGCCTTTTATGGTCAGATGTTATTTTCCATGGAAAATCCATAAATCCTTTTAAGTCTAGAACCAAGCTAAATCTCTATCTGCTAATCCAGCCTTTGCTATATTATGAAAAACAATCCAGTGTATGAGTATATTCTTCATTATTCATGATATTCTTCTTTTAAATGATGCTTTTTTTTTAAATGATTTTAAAATGATTTATTTCCCTGTTTTGTAGAATGGGTGGGATCCCTGCTAAACACAAAGATGAAAAGTTGCTGATCTTTTTGGGAATCATTGACATCCTGCAGTCTTACAGGTATGGATCAAACGACCAGAAATGGACTTGTATTAAATTTATAGTTCACAGAGTTGAAGTTTAATCAGAAAGTGATTTGGCAGGATATGTGGATACGAGCAATGTTATATAATCAGCATGCAAATATCAAATGTTACATCACTGCTTGTTCTGTCTTTGCTGTAAAGATTCATCAAAAAGGTTGAGCACTCATGGAAAGCTCTTGTACATGATGGTGTAAGTTCCTATGTTTTTATATTCTTCATTAATCCCTAAAACTGTTATACATTTTTTCTCCTTTTCTTTTTGTTGTGCTGTTTTTATATTATATAAAACCAGTCCTGTCTGTCCAGTGTTTGTGCTGTTGGTTTCTAAGGCTACTTTCACACAGCAGGGAAAAGTGGCCAAAATCCAACCTTAGCGTCATATGTGACAGATGTGTTATCTGTGTGGCAGTGCAGGCCACAGAAAACACACTGAATCTGACATTTTCAGTTCTGATTTGGGCCACTTTTATATGTAGTATTAAAATCTGATGCATATTGGATTTTTACGTCAGTCTAACTCCTCATAAATGCATGCTGAGGACAGGGGGAAATGGACAACAGCAGTGAGGGAGGTTTTCAGTGGCGGGATAGTGAAGTAACAGACCTCATAAATATCTGGGGTGATGTCTTTGTTCTAACTAAATTAAAAGGCACATATTGCAACAACCAGGCATTTCTAAAGAAATGGCCGGACGTGGCCACAGGAGGGCGCTGCTGCAGCGTCCAAGGAAATTAAAAAGCTTATAAACTAAGTTTAAAGAAAATTGAATTGGGACAACTTTACCTGCTGTGTGAGATAGAGTAGCCTATAGCACTTTTTGGCATTTAAAAATGGCACCTGATTATTATTATTTATTTTATTTTTTGTGCAGTTCTGGATAGGTAAACTATTTCATGCTTTTTGTAGGACACCGTATCGGTCCACAGGCCGAATTTTTATGCTGACAGGTTCTTGAAGTTTATGGGAGGGACTGTGTTTAAAAAGATCAATCGTAAGTGCTGCCCTGTCTTCTCTCTTATTTCCTCAAAATTAACCATCTGAAATGGCAAAGCCTGTTTTTTCTGTTTCTCAGTTCCATTTCTTTTTCTGCCATTTGTACTTTTTTACTTTTTTTGAGTAGCTCTTCGGGGTGCCTCCTCTCGGAGGAAAAGAAGCTCCATCCAGCCCATCAGGTCCGTGTCACAGGAAGTCCTCACGACTGTTAAGGAGGAGACGACTGAAGAGAGGAAAGCACAAAGCATGGAAAATCTAGATGAAGCAGGTATACATATTTCTCACACACACACATACACATACACACACACACACACACACACACACATATATATATATATATATATATATATATATATATATATATATATATATATATATATATATATATATATATTGGTGTGGCATAGACTTCCATTACTGATTATTCTAGGAGCTTCACGGCACTACATTACGTACAGAGATAAGAGAGGAAATTGTACTTTACGCATTTGTACCCTTGCTTTAAACTGCCTGGTTTCAAGTTTTAATAATTAAAAAATGTATTCTCGCTGTTGTTAATGTATGTTTTGCAAGTCCCATGATTAAACGGACACTTATATTGTCTCCAAACAGGATCATACATATTTATTGATTTGCTGTTTTGACGTCTCTCAATGCCAGGTTCGGGCTCCTATCAGAAACCTGATCTCATTCCAAGCTCTAACAATCTGAATGTGACCATCTCGGCTGCTACCATGTCCTCCAACTTCTCTTTAGATGACCTTACGCTCGAACGGGAGGAGAATGTAGATGACAGGTGACCTTTTTCACTGTTAAGCTAAACTACATTGGCAGTGATTGCTCTGTATATTTGGAACCATCTCTTTTGAACTTGATCACTTTTTCCAGATCTGATACTGTCACTAACATTAACCCCTTATCCATTTAAAATCCTTTTTGTTTTGTTTCGTTTCAACAAAAACAAATCTGTGGTCCAGCAGTGGTCATCGTCGAACCTCCAGCTCAACCCTGGCTCTAGAAGACAGTGCCCCGCCAGTGTCCCCCCAGAGCAGCACCCCTGACTCAGAGCTTGATGTGTACTTGGTGAGTGCATTCTGTTGATATATAGAAGATTAAAGTGATGGTTTGGCCATAAACCTTTACCTTTACCTTTATAAATGAACTGAACACAGATTTACTCATTACGTCAGTCGAGACATTAAAGAACTATTGTAGTTAACAAGTAATGAAAATGTATACCTTCCTGCATTGTGCGTAGGTAATAAATCAGCCCATTATTTTTAATTTAAACACGATTTTCCCTCCAAGGCACTAGTTTTAGCATCCATGATGGACATGGAATGATATTTTGGATCATGGATTGAAATCTTGGGTATTGGCCAACACTGATCCAATGTTCTTTAAATAAAATGATTCAGAAATATGATTTAAAAAAAGAATAGCTAATTTTAAGCACACACGCCATCAATAAAATTGTCTATTTTGAATTGAGGCACTTTACATAACACTACAACGACCATTTTTGGCAGATTTTCTGAGATGTAATATCTTTGAATAGGCCCCCCAATGCCCACCTATCTGACTCCTACTATGGTAGTAGATATTGGAATATGAAATATAAATATATATAATTGTAATATGTACAGGACGCACACAGGATTGAGATTGCGTTACTCTCAGACCCATGGTGCAGAAATAAATATCAAATATTTAAATAAACATTAAATATTAAATAACACAAAGCAAGAAATTGTACTATACTAATTTGGAGGAAGTGTATAGTGTCTGTATAAATAAATAGAGGTCCCTGACTGACATTGACATCAGAAGTAAAGTGTCATCTGCAGCAATGTACTTATAAAGTGTATGAATAAAGTATATGGATAGAGCTCCCTGAAATGACATAAAAACATAAAGTGACATAGGCAGCAGATTAAAACTCTGGGTATGGTCCGTGCAAATATAAACGGTTGCATCTGGTTTGCCTCCAGAAATATGGGTAAAAACAGACCAATGGTCTGATCATCAGCTACAACATGATCAGATTAAGTGATCTAAGTTCAGACAGGAGGGAACAGATATTTGGAGAGGTTTGAGAGTCGTTTCAAGGTGAAGGAGCCTTAGACTCGGACATCTGATGGTGTCTGAGGCAAGCTAAAAGCTAGTCGAGCTAGCATGATTGTCTGAGACTAGCGCAGCAGCTGATCCCCAAAAAGAGGAGGCAGTGCCAAGTGAACACAAACTGCAGACAAACCAAAACTCAAGTTTTTTAGTGACCGATGTGGAACTATACAGGCAGGTCAAAATTGCATGTGTCAGCTGTGAGCGTTTTAGGTGTGCTCTTTTTACGTGACAATTAAAAGTAGGCCATCAAACTCGTAGTACTTAAACCCTCTCCTCTCCCGCAGGACGAAACGCCCAGCTAACACCACCACATCACACAGTGTAAGTGTGTGGATGTTACTGGATCAGATTGCATCCATTCTATCCATCCATTCCCATCCAACATTTTTTTTTTTGCTGATTTGGGCCTGAGATCCATGCGCATCCATACGCATCCACACCAATCGTCCATATCTTATATGGCCTATATACCTTATATGGACTATACATAATGTCTTTGTGAAGCTCACTGTTACCATGTGGTCATTCCATCACTGTTTATTTTGCCCCCTCCCCCCCATGTTCCCCCAATTGCAACAGACTGTTCCTTGATTACATCGTTTCTGTAATATCACCATTTAATTACTCATTTAAACCACTATTTTTACATTATTCGCCACAATTGACAGCAGCCTGATACACTAAATGGACAAAAGTATTGGGACATCTGCTCAGTCAGGGTTACTTCCAATATTCAGCGCATTAAAAAAGTAGGAGTAACTGTCTCTACAGTCCAGGGAAGAAACTTTCTACTAGATTGAGGAGCATTGCTGTGAGGATTTTATTGCATTCAGTGACAAGAGCGTTAGTGAGGTTTAGGATTAGCCTTCTGGAAGCACTCACCATGGAGCGCTCTAGCCCACACCTGACATTAGGCATAATGCCAATAGGTTCATGCTTTTGTGCTCCAGAGAGTCCTATTCTATTGGCAGTACTTCTCTACAGGGACTAGACAAGCTGTGTGTGTGTGCATTTGCACATCTGTGTGGGTAATGGGTATAACTTAAAGCAGCTGAATGCATTCATTAGAAGGGGTGGCCACAAATATTTGGACATATAGTGTATCTCATCACCATCTCAGTCAGCATAAGCCTTTGTTCCTTAATCTGTCCTAAAAACACTAACCGTAATACATGAATCTTTCTTTTCTAGTGATATGTGAAGTCCGCTGAACTGGACCTGCTAGCTGAATGCAATGTCTACAAGAAGATCAAGCACAAGATGGACATACAATCTGTTAGCCATTTTCCTTCCACAGTTTGCAAAAGAGTACTTCAGCCAAAAATGCTAAAGTGGCTAAAACAGTGGAAGCTGGTGGAACCCCAGTTAGCGCTAACTGAATGAGACCGTCCTAACTTATGGTTAGCGCTCATGTCTTCATGTTTTAGCCATGTTAGCATGTTTTTGTGAAGTATCCATTTTAGGCGGTGCTCTCAGACGGGGTCAATGCTGGCTGTTGGCGGTCTCAGAGGGTCACTGACTCTGAAATTGCACATTACATCTGAATTCCCTCGCTACTAATTGCTGCTAATGAAGAAAGGGCTGAGACAGGCCTCGAGTGTAAATGGCAGAGATGTACAGCTTTCTACTGTTGTGTACTTCTGTGTTGGTTGGAAGGTGTGGATGCGCGGTCTCAGCGCTGGGACCCCACTACACTGCCAAATTCAAAATCTGAACATCCTCTACTTTCCACATCAGGCGTCTCTCAGAGAGAAATGAGCTAAAGCGGGAGTGTTACAGGAGCGAAGACGCCTTGGAATTAGGACCGAATGACCTTTTTATGAAGTTAAGATCTGTTTACCAGTCCTGAAAAAGCTTTTATTTCTTTGCAGATTTGTTAATTATCAACATCTTGCATTTCAGACCAGGTCATGTGGGTACTGTTGTTGGTTATTTCTGAGAAATGTCTTAGAAATAGGTTACGATCTACTTCTCTTAGTGCCAAAAAATGCTTCAATCATTGATAAGAACGGTGAAATATGATCTGAAGGCACAAATCAGCAGTTAGTGATGTGGAAGAAGGCTTTCCACATTAAAGGATTCTCATTGGTCCTTTATGAAATATTTCTATCTTTAAAAAAAATGTATATTATTTTAATTACATCTCGAGTAATATATTTGAAGTGTTTGTGTATTTATAGAAAAGTGTATAATAGTTGTTGTGCTATTAAAAGCTCCATCTGTTAAGAAATGTGTGCTGTGTTTGTTGAATTTGTACATCTGAAGACTGTATAGAGTTCTGTGTTTTGGGTAGGAAGTGGGCTGTCCCCTTGTGTAAGTGGTCCGTAATCCCAGTTATTAACCCAGAATCAGGCATACTTCTGTGCGCACACCTGATTTAACACATTAGAAGCTTATCCGAGTCTTAAAGGAGAAGTCCGCTGTGTCAAACGTTGTGCCTTATTCGCTTGTTAAGACGTAAACAAAGTCATTGAAAGTGGTTTGAGGTGAAATGCGCTTTTATGAAGAATTTGAGTCTGGATTTTGTTCTTATGGCCGTGGTGGTGAGACCATGAACCAGGAGTCAGAAAAATAAATCTACATTTTTTTAAAGAGCTATATAACAAAATTATTACAGAAAGTGGTTACAAATATGTTGTTAGATGACCGAGACACTGGTTTATGATAATTGTGAGATGATTGTCGTCTAAACCTAAATAACATGGAGGTAAGGAAGTTGTTGTATGGCACAGTAGTCCACAAAGTAAACATTTATTATTATTATTATTATTATTATTATTATTATTTTGACTATTTGTACATATAAGACATACATGTTCATTGGCCATTGTGGATAGAAAATAAAATGGCTATATTCGTGTTGGAGCCATTGATCTCTGCTTCACTGGTTCACTGCTGTGTTTATCTAAAGGACCTTTTACAGAAAAATAAACATTATTTTTATGTCACATTTTTTACAAACAGGGGTTACAGAAGCATTGCTTGAAGACTGAGACACTGCTTTATTATAATTTAGACATGTGATTTTTGGTCTAAACCTAAATAATATGCAGGTAACAAAGTACCCAAAGTAAACATTATTATTAGTAGTAGTAGTAGTAGTATTTTGCCTTTATGTATATATGACATATACATGTTCATTGGCCATTTTGTAGAGAAATTGTCTATATTGGTGTTGTAGTCATTGCAACCACTAGTTTTTTTTTAAGAGTTATGTCACAAAATTATTATATACAGGGGTTACAAAACCGTTGCTTGAGGGATGAGAAACCTTGTAGTCATTTTGAGATTTTGGCCTAAACTTAAAAACATGCAGATTTAAAAGTTGTTGAATGGCACAATAGTCCCCAAAGTAAACATTATTATTATTAATAATATTTTTATTTTTATTATTATTATTATTATTATTATTATTATTATTATTATTTTGCCTTAATGTACATAGACATATACATGTTCATTGGCCATTTTGTAGTCATTGCAATCACTGCCATGTTTTTTTTATGCACTCTTACAGGTAAAAAAATATTATATAGAGGTTTTTTATAAATTATTAAACAGGGGTTACAAAAACGTTGCTTGAGGACTGAGACACTTTATAATCATTTTGAGATGAGATTTTGGTCTAAATCTAAATAACATGCAGGTAAAAGTTGTTGTATGGTACAATAGACCCCAAAAGTAAATATTATTATTATTATTATTATTATTATTATATTACCTTTATGTACATATAAGACATATACATGTTCTTTGGTCATTTTGTATGAACAATGTCTACATTCATGTTGTAGTCATTGTAACCACTGCTTTTTTAAGGCACTTAAAAATGTAAATAATTTTATGTCACAAAATTATTATATACAGGGCTTACAAAGGCGTTGCTCGAGGACTGAGACACTGCTTTATTTTTATTTTAAGATGATTTTGGCCTAAACCTAAAAACATGCAGATTGGAAAGTTGTTGAATGGCACAATAGTCACCAAACCAATAATAATAATAATAATAATAATAATAATAATAATCATTATTATTATTATTTTGTCTATGTACATATAAGACATATACATGTTGGCCATTTTGTTTAGAAAATGTCTATATTTGTGTTTTTTTTATCATTTTGAGATGGGATTTTGGTCTAAATCTTAATAACATGCAGGTAAAAAGTTATGTATGGCACAATAGACCCCAAAGTAAACATTACTAGTAGTAGTAGTAGTAGTAGTATTATGCACACATACGGCATATACATGTTTATTGTCCATTTTGGATCATGAATAAAATGCCTATATTGGTGTTGTAGCCATTGTGACCTCTGATTGTTTCACTCTGATTGCCTTTGAATGGATAGATTGAGAAATTGTTCTAGATTGTGGAACAAACCCCTCTTACAGACCCCTCTTAAAAGTTTCAACGACAAATGCATGGCAGAAGGAGCCTGTAGGCCTTTATTACGAGTCCTCCACTAGAGGGCATGATGTAGTAGGCCATGTAAGTGGCTCTATCACCTTACAGAATATAGACGGAGTTCATAGGAAGAAATAAAGTGAAGTACAGAAAGCTATTCGAAGGGCTAAAGGAGCTGCCCTCTATCTAAAGTGTCAAGTTTCACTGCAGCTCCTTTAGCCCTTTGTCGAAACTGCGCCTACACTGAAACCGAGGTCACGTGACTCGCCGTTGACTCACCTGCAGCGCGAAGACACGCCCACACCTGGAAGAATCAGGAAATCTGGGATTGTGTACAAAACCGAGGCGTTTCATCGGTTCTGTCAAATTACAGGCTGCTCTTGGATTGGATGGGATCGGATAAGATTGGGTATCTAGGTCGAATACAGGACTTAGACTTCTATCAAAGACTTTCTTAAGGTAGGTTCAGCTCCATTATCGTGTGTGTACGTGCTGCTTTCGTGGCTTTTGCCATGGTTTCGATTGAGTCTTGTTCTTTGGAGGGGAAGGGGGGGGGTGGTGTAGTATTTCGAGGGTCCTGTGTAGGTTAAACTTGTATTAGAGTTGAATATTTGAAGTTTAGGTTGTTTACTGTGTGACTGGGTTTTGGACTGCTGGTTTTTGCTCGTAAGGTAAACTGGGCCACGACCTGTTGTCGTCCTCTTGCAGCTGGCGGAGGTGAAGGTGGCCTCTTATTGGAATTGTCCGTTCCACCTTAAATGGTGCAGTGGTTACATTCTGGCGCCTAGGCCTAGGCGCCAGAATGTAACCACTGCACCATTTAAGGTGGAACGGACAATTCCAATAAGAGGGAACGTATCCCTCTTATTGGCGCTTATAGAAGCCAGACTGTGACCACTGCACCATATTTAAGGTGGAACGGACAATTCCAATAAGAGGGAACGTATCCTTCTTATTGGCGCTTATAGAAGCCAGACTGTGACCACTGCACCATATTTAAGGTGGAACGGACAATTCCAATATGCACCAGAATGTAACCACTGCACCATTTAAGGTGGAACGGACAATTCCAATAAGAGGGAACGTATCCCTCTTATTGGCGCTTATAGAAGTCAGACTGTGACCACTGCACCATATTTAAGGTGGAACGGACAATTCCAATATGCACCAGAATGTAACCACTGCACCATTTAAGGTGGAACGGACAATTCCAATAAGAGGGAACGTATCCCTCTTATTGGCGCTTATAGAAGCCAGACTGTGACCACTGCACCATATTTAAGGTGGAACGGACAATTCCAATAAGAGGGAACGTATCCCTCTTATTGGCGCTTATAGAAGCCAGACTGTGACCACTGCACCATATTTAAGGTGGAACGGACAATTCCAATAAGAGGGAACGTATCCTTCTTATTGGCGCTTATAGAAGCCAGACTGTGACCACTGCACCATATTTAAGGTGGAACGGACAATTCCAATATGCACCAGAATGTAACCACTGCACCATTTAAGGTGGAACGGACAATTCCAATAAGAGGGAACGTATCCCTCTTATTGGCGCTTATAGAAGTCAGACTGTGACCACTGCACCATATTTAAGGTGGAACGGACAATTCCAATATGCACCAGAATGTAACCACTGCACCATTTAAGGTGGAACGGACAATTCCAATAAGAGGGAACGTATCCCTCTTATTGGCGCTTATAGAAGCCAGACTGTGACCACTGCACCATATTTAAGGTGGAACGGACAATTCCAAAATGCACCAGAATGTAACCACTGCACCATTTAAGGTGGACCGGACAATTCCAACAAGACTAAAACTAACATTCTCTGTAGTTGTAGGTTAGCACTAACTTATTAATCGTGAATAAGCCATTTTATTGACATTGTAGTCTTCTAAATCGTGGTGGTAGGCATAAAACATCTGAAAGAAGACTATTTATCTTTATATTTAAAGAGACTAAGAGTTCAGGGCTGTGTTTTGCTCCAGGCTGTTCACTTTGTAGTGCCTGAAAGGTGATAGCCTGCCTCCCCCACCCCAAGCTAAAGCCCTGGCTTGAATTATACTGACCTTAAAAACACATTATTTGTAAAATTACCTAATTAAAATATGTAATTTAATTTTTTGAGGAAAAAAGTGGGCGATTTGCTTTCATATTGGGGAAAAAAATATGCAAATGGTGTGTTTAAATGACTACTTTTTTTGTTTGTTTTAGTGCAGGAGGAAACCTTATTGGATATGTCCCTTATTGGTAGAGTGTACACTTAGAAGGGATGATTTTAGGGACTAGGGATGGCCTTACCTTGCATCGGCCCTCAAACTGAGGCCTAATGTACTCACTGTTTGCTCCGTGTCCACAGATTTTACCTTCTTGTACTGCGTTACTTTTGCAAAAAGGCTGGTTTGCAGCTTTTATTGTTCTGAAAAAGCCTTGAGGTTTTTATGGAGTCATGTCTGATTCACACCTGCTGAATCAGTGAGGTCCTATTGTAATTTGATGTGATTTATGGATCAACTTGGGAAGGACTTTTAAAAGACTTGTAAGTGTAAGTCCACTAAAACACACCCAAACACACCCAAACACACTCATTTCCTATAGCTGGGCACTTGCATGCTCCGAAGCCTGTTTAGAAAGCACTGCTTTGTGACTTTATCCACCTTTATCCAAGCCTATTCCTGCCAGGTCATCCTTCTCAAAATGTTAATGTTGCATCTTAATTTGAAGTGATGACATATTTGATTTAGGATCCCATCAAATACTAATTATATATGCTGAATCTACTGCAAGCAAATTGCTTGAGTCATGTTCACACAGCAGGAAAAGAGGTCCAAATTGTGGTATACTGTAATGTGACCTATATCCGGCATTCGCCTGAACGCTTCACACTCCTACAATAAAACACTTATATCACGCATATCTTCAAAATACCCATTTTTCCCTTCTCCTTAGCTAACATTTTGCGAGGCATGTCGAGTTGGGTTGACGTCAAAGTCGCATGAAAACCCATCTGGCTGTTCAGACCGAGTGGCATTGCCTTTTATCAGATGTGTATCGGATTTGAATGGCACATATAAAACGGGTCCAAATTTGATCTGAAAATGAGATTCAGTGATCGTATCGAGGTTCAGTATTGTATAGTTTTGCTCCAGGCTCTTCACTTTTTAAGGTGATGGCCTGCCTCTCTAAGATTAGCCAGTTAAAATGCTTCATTTTAATATTTTGAAGGAAAATTGGACTTTCATTTGGTTAAAAATTTGTGTGAACATTGCGTTTACTCCTTTTTTTTTTGTTCAGAAGGAAACGTTTATTGGATATGTCACTTACAGATATACTGTTTTTGCTGTTCACACTGCACCATAGATAAGGCATCTGTGTCAAATGTACGGTTGCAACGATATGAGAATTTCACTGTATGATAACAGTTTTAGAAAACATCACAGGAAACCAGGGTCACGATATTTAAAGACTTTTTTTGAGATACTTGAAATTCATCACAATAAATGTAATTGCAGGCTAAATAAATCAGTAGCGACAGATTCTTATAAACTACTATTCAGATACTCTCCCGTACTGAGTACAGTGATACATCTGCTGAGCTTCATCTAATTAAACCTGTCTAATCACACTGTCAGCAATGAAACCTGCAGCTGATCAGTGTTTATTAAGCACTAACAGTTAATATGAAAAGCATATTGCCATCATGATGATAACAAAATTGATCACAATACAATAAAATATCATCATATTGACCATACTGCCACAGTACACAGTATTTCACAATTGTCGTTGTTGTTTGTTGTTTTTCTTAATATTATTATACTCTGTTTAATGAACTTTTGGAGGTTCTTCAGTTTGCGTTTTTTTAGAAGAAAAAAAAAAGTTCCTTAAAGTTTCCTCAAATTACCTTTTAGATATTCCTCCACAGTTCCTGAAGAAATTCCAAAATTTTGAGCGAGTGTAATTGTGCTGTCTGGGACTCCCGGCCATGAATGACTGTGGGATCACCAGAGGTGATGATGAATCCAACGACACTTAGACTGCTGCGCCACTCTGGAGCGCAATGATTGTGGATTTGATCCCTCAGGTGATGCCACAGCCATCCTTGACCAAGATGCCCATAAAGCGTAATATACTTAGCTCTTTCTGGGTGGGTAGGAGGAGAGAAAACTATTTAGCAGTAGTTTGAAGAGAAGTAGTTGGCTGGATTCACATGACTTGAAGGAAGTGCGTGCTAACCCTTACCCACCCAGGACCCACTGGTAGTGTGATAGGAGGAGTGTGATGGTGGAAATGGCTAGCTAGCTGGCTTTGGGTGGGAGTTGGAAGAATTGACACAGTTCTACCAGGAACCGAGATAAAGACACAAACAAGCCCGTTGCTTCATTAAGCTGGAGTGAATGGTCTTCCATCTTCCCCTGTTTCCATTGTGTTTATCAGATTTGCTGACGTTGCCTTGTTTTCCAACAAACACACTGCAGGCTGCGGGTGATAAGTGACCTGTGTTTGCTTGTTGTTAAGTGTGTGCATCTGTCAGATGGTGGTAATGCATGTTGCACATTGCATAACATACACTACACTACAATACTGCATGAGGAGCACACGTGGTGTCAGCACACGACTCCCAATACAATAAACCCGCTTACATAAAGGCATTAAAGACATTTGACAGAAGACACAACACACACATCAGGATATTAATACTCATCACTCTCAACATATGCACTGCTCACGTGTGTGTGTGTGTGTGTGTGTGTGTGTGTGTGGCAGCGATTAAACCCTCGTTCAGGATTGCTTCTGTAGACGATCTGAGAGGAATTATACGGAGTTGACATCCGAGGTGACCTTTCAGTCGTCTAGGCCTGTAAAAATCATGCTTTGCGGTTATTTATGCATTTACAAGATTCCACTCTCTAATCCGCTGGAGTTTGGTTTTCCATTTTGAGAACGCTGCGCATCCTGTGATGTAAGACTGTGGATATTTTAGGGTTGTGTTTGTTAAAGTGGCAAAAAGCCTCTTTTCCTGAAAGTTGCATCAAGAGCCTTTTGAGACTTGCTTCAAAGAATTTCACTTTTGCAATCCCTGTTAAGAAGGCCTGCACTCGTGCTGTGTGTTTACTGCTTAAGCAGTTTGAGTTTTGATAGTCATCACCAATATGGACGGGCAGAGTGTCAAAAATATAGATTATATATAATATGTAGAAATGCACCGATCTGATACTAGGATCAGATATCGGTCCAGATACTAACAAAATTAGCTGGATCAGGTATCAGATAATTAGTCTGATCCAAAGGGCCGATCCATTCACGGAACCCGATTCTCATACCACCGGTATTCTGGGCTTCATAACCCAGGATCAGGGTAATCTACAGACACCATACACATCATAGCAAACTGCAAGACTCCAACAATCTAACCAGCACTGTGCCCTCGACCGGTCATCAACTATCAGCGAGTAATCCAGCTTGGCTTCCATATATGGAGAACCCAGAAGGGAGGAGCTGCGAGCTTGGTTTCATTTCTATCTGTGTTCATTTGTTATGGTTTGTTTTACAAAGTTAGTAAAGTAATGATTACGTCAGTCCTGATGCCTTAAGTCTCTCCCACATGGTCCGGTATATGATTTATTAATTTAACAATGGTATCGGGTATCGGCCGATACATAAAGTTCATGTATCGGTATCTGTATCGGAACAGAAAAGGATGGGTCAGGGCATGCCTAATAATATGTTCGAGTTGTCCCAAATACCAGAATTGATTTCTATGCTATTCCCATGCATGGTACCACAACGCTCGATACAGAGTATGGCAAAATTTGGTCTGAACATCAACATGCCAGTTTATTGACATTGATTAAGCTTAGTCTTGAACTAAGTTGCCGTGGCAACAGTGAATCACAGTTCACTGGTCACTGGAAATTTAGTCTATGCTTAGCATAAAGGGAAGAGTTCTGGCGTTGGATCTGGATGCAGTCAATCAGCCAGGACCCGTTTGATATCTATTTAATTTGTGCTTTTATTGTTTAGAATGAAAGATGCTAGGCTAACGTTGCTAACAAACACCGCTCCTAGACTGTCCCTGCTCTCTGTCTCCATACAAATACGCCCCAAACTATCTCTCAATCCACTTAAGACGTTTGTAATATCACGCATACACCATCCGTCCAACTTCTTTTGTTTGTAGACACACATTCTAATGAATGTATTCGGCTACTTTAAGTTGCACCCATTGCTGACATAGATCGCAGCTTGTCTAGTCCCTGTAGAGAGGTATTGCTAAATGAATAGGGCTCTCTGGAGCAGATAAACAGATGACTCTGTTGGCACAATGCCTAATGTCAGGTGTGGGCTAGAGGGTTATAAAGCCCCCCCCAGCATTGAGCTGTGGAGCAGTGGAATGTGCTCTCTCAGATGATTTTGCTCCAACCAATACTTTTGGGATGACTTTGGGATGAGGTGAAGTGATCATCATCCAATGTCCTGACTGCTGGATGCAATCAAATCCTTACAGCAATGCGCCAAACTCTAGTAGAAAGCCTTCTTTCCTGGACAGTAGAGACAGTTACTCCAACTAAAGCAAAATAATTAAATATAAAAAAATATATAATATAAAATTATATTATATTTAATATAATTGATTTTAGAAGGAACAATGCAAATGTAATGTGCTTAACAAGATGAGATTGGTGACAGTCAAATACAGTGTTATTTATTTGTTTGTTTGTTTGTTTATTTATTTATTTTAAAGCAATGTTAGCCCATTGTAAACTAAAGAAACACATGCCAGTTATCAGTTGTCTTGTGTGCAGCTGATCTCAATAATAAATCAGGTTCATAAATTATTAATAGAACAAAACCGTCCCACCACCGTCACTGTCTTTTACACAGTCCTCAGTTTTCTATAATCTAAATCTGTCATCAGGTCTGGTTGGGATCTACAGCCGTGTGCACTATATTGTCAAAAGAATTCACTCAGCCATCCAAATCATTGGATCCCGGTGTTCCGATCAATTCCATGGCCACAAGTGGATAAAATCAGGCACCTAGGCATGCAGACTGCTTCTACAAACATCTGTGAAAGAATGGGTCACTCTCGAAATTTCCTCGCTATTAAATATTCTACATTCAACTGTCAGTGGTATTATAACAAAGTGGAAGCGATTGGGAATGACAGAGACTCCCCTCACATAAAATGACAGCTGGGTCAGCGGATGCTGAAGTTCATTGTGCGCAGAGGTCAGAAACTTTCTGCAGAGTCGGTTACTTCAGACCTCCAAACTTCACATGGCCTTCAGATTAGCTCAAGAACAGTGCGTTATGCAGATGATCTGCATAACAATGGAAGTTCATGTCATGTTTGCTTATGACTGTGCCCAATGACAACCTCTGTATTGTGCATAATTTACCACAATAATGATAACACGTCACATCGCCCGCCCCTAGTCATCAAACTGCAGTGTGATGTGTCCACTGTCCAGTGATGTTACTGGACACTGTCCATTGCTAGGCAAATTAAATCAGCCCAGTGTAACTGTGAAGTCTTCTCCTGTTGTATTGACACAGGCTAGACCAAACCTGCCTTTCAGCTTGCTGGTGTGTAACTCCCTCAGGCTAATGCGTTCAAGTCGTGGCTGAATCTGTTTCTGGCTCTGCACCTTTTCAAACACTGCAACATACTGAACACTTAACCCTTTGTGGAGTGAGGGATATTTTTTAACCCCCCTTCCTGTCAGTTACATTTACAGTAATGCGAATAAAGCCCACATATTGCTGTGAAAAATGAATTGCTGCTTTTTTATTTATTCATATTATTTTTCAATTTTATTTGATTTTTCGCCCATTTACCCAACCGTGCGTACAAAGGGAATAAGCAGTAAACAGATTGAGGGGGAGGAGCCACAGATTATTATACAATATTTAATAAGTTTTGAATAAAAATAATTATTACTAATTTTGAGGTAACTCAAAAAAACACAGTAGTTACCACCTGTCATTTTTTTTTATATTTTAATATTTTATTTAAAATCATATTTTAACTTTTCTGTTTGGTAAAGAAAACAATCAGAAGGAACAAGACTGGTTTAATAATAGAGATAAAATAATAATAATAAAATTTCTTTAGATTTGTGCTCGGACAAGCTCAGAGACCATTTGAATCTCTGTTTCAGAAGTATAATATTTCAGTACTTGTGCAATTTATAATTATTCTGTATTGAATGTACACCAGTAAACCAGACCATTGGCACCACCTAGCGCAGATAACTAACAGTAGTGATAACAATAACAAAACGATAACACAATGTCTAAGCATATCGAGGATATTGTTATATTTATGCTTAATAAACACTGATCAGCTGCAGGTTTCATTACCAACAGTGTAATTAGACCGGAATCTATTAAGACTCTGTTGCTACTGATGTATTTAGTCTCTGATATACTAAAAAAGGTCTTTAAATATTGTATGTTTACCATGTCGCTCAGCCCTACCTAGCTTTAGCACCACCTGCCTAATATTGAGGTCCCCCTTGTGCTGCCACAACAGATCTGAGCATTCGAGGCATGGACTCCACATTAGCAGTAGATCCTTTAAGTCCTGTAAGTTGTGAGGTAGGGGCCTCCATGGATCGCATCAGTAAGCCTTAGGTGTCCGGGTGTCCTTTCTTGGACCACTTTTGGAAGGTACTGACCACTGCATACTGGGAACACGCAGAAGACCTGCCTGATGTTTTGTAGATGCTCAGACTCAGTCGTCTAGCTGTCTCAGTTGGGTTCTCGTCAAAGTGTCTCACTTTCTTACGCTTGCCTTTTTTCCCTGCTTTTAACTCCTTCCTCACCTTCAAGAACTGACTGTTCACCTGCTGCCTAATATATCCCAACCCTGTGACTGATGCCACTGTAGAAGAAGAGCGCATGAGTCTTATTCCTCCATATAAAAAAAGCACAGGAATGTGTTATTGCTGATGCTTTTCAGGCTCTGGAATTGTATAATTAGTGATTAATTGGAATTATCGCTGTTGTGTAGGATATTGCACTGATCCCACAGATTCAGCATGGGGCAGATGCTCTACAGTTACAGCGATTGATCCCTCATATATCCACAGAGGCTTTACTTCCTTTTTATGTTACAGAGGCTAAATCGGGATAAATCCGATCTACTATAATAGTCATATTGTAAAAGCAGAATTCAGTATTGAGGAAAGCGGAGTGTGGGAATGGAAAGCGCTCACACACTCCCACAGATTGAGCAGCTTAACAGCAAACACAATAAGCTGACGTCATCTTACATCAGGGAATGACATGTTTTAAAGAAATCCCATTAAAGCAGTCATATCATTTTTTTCCCATCATTTTTTTCAATATCCAGCTTTCCTTTAAAACTAAATGTGCAGAAGATGTGTTTATTAAGTACTTTTAATAGATAGAAATATTAAATATGTGACTGTTTGGGCTGACAGATGCTCCGATATGCCGGATATGCCTATTTACCTCCCTGTTCTGTCACACACAGACTTGTCTTTTATGGGGGCCTAAGGGGTGGGGGGTGGAGCACTAAGCTGTGCTCTGATTGGCTGGTCTATGGCACCAGCTACGGCTCACAGAACCCATGTATTATAGCATGGTTTTAATACTGTAACAAAAACACTGTAATTATTCCTGGGTCTTACGGGACAGTGCTGCTGTCCCTGCGCTGTGTCCTCTCAACGCAAAGAGATACAGTAGCTGGTTAGCTTTTAGCCTTGCCTCCACCCGTTTCCCTTGCTTCCTTTTTAGTTTTACTGGTCAAAAATAAGGCAGTACTTTCCTTTCTGATGTATTTTTAACTCCACTTTGGTTGAACTGAGGGAGTCCAGTTAGTTTTATTGGATTGAGGAGATAAAGTAGTAAAAGACCAGCATTAGCTTATAGCCTAGCCCAGATTCCTGTTTGACGTGTAGATTTTCAGCCTGGTAAAGAATAGGCTTATTCAGTCCTGCGTCATTCAGTAGTCCGTGTCCTGCCAGTATTAGAGCTTTGGGAAAGCTCGATAGCTAGCGCACCCTGCACATACATTCTATATCCTTTCATTTAGCAGCTACTTTACCACTGCCAATAATTTAACGACTATCGTAATTCAGAGGACCCTTTGACCTTCAGGTGAAGAATGTACACAGAACCATAGAGCCCATTCATTTCTGTCATTTAGACTTTACAGCTTCAGTGTTCTGTGCTGGGGAGCGTGCAGATGATAAAGAAACGGCAGCACATCAGATGTGCTCCCCTGTGGAGAGTGAAATGGACATCATTGCCCAGAAAAATGCTGGCAAGACACAGCCTGGCAATAGTTGGTTTTCTGATTAAACAGAATGTGAGGATTTCTGATGCACACAAGAATCATTACTTAAAACTACAGCACAGAAGAAGGACAAAACAACACTCACACACTGGCCAAATCTGGAGCAGTCCTATCTAAGACAATCAAGGAAGGGCCCCCCAAACTCCTGCAGATCTGCCCTGTGGTCCAGTTCCATTGTATTGTATCCTGTCGAGCTGTAGAGCAGAAACCATTTCCTCTAACCATCCCAGAAAACTAGGTGGAGAGACTGACTTCCACTCAAACAACCCAAACGAACCACTGGATGTTATAACAAATGCTTATAACAGTGTTATTAGCTGACTGTGCAGAATGTGGTCTGGATGGTAATTACTGTATGTGTTTTATTATGTTTGCACCAGACTCTGTAATGCTCATGTGGTGTTCTGTAAGTGATCAGAGTGGATTGCAGTAATATTAAGACTAGTATTAATACAGTAATAATGCGGTTAATATTACTACTTTAAATACTACTGCAGTAATATTGTTAGTTTTATTATTATTGTTGTTATTATTATTAGTTATTATTCATAATAATCATATCATAAATTTCTAGCCTTAATAGAAAGTTATAACAGTAATATAATGACAGTATTTGTTGGTTACACTGATTATTTTACTATTAGACTATTTTTTTTTTTTTTTTTTTTTTTTTTATTAAGGGTATAGGTTTATGCAATACTGTAATAATATCACAAACAAAATGTGTTAAGTAGTTATGTGTAATAGTAATATAATAGCAATATTTGTCAGTTATATTCTAATAATAATAATCATCATCATCATCATTTGAATGTAACCAATACTGTCATTATTTTTAGTAATTTCAAACTGTTTTTTGCTTTTTGCTCCCAGACAAATTACAATACGGCGTGTGCATTTCCCAACAGAGATTGCATTTGTTACCTAACAGGGTATAAATAGGGGGCCGGGGAGCTGGGGAGCTGGGAGGGGGGTGGTTGTCATTTGTAAGGCTTTGCTTGTTTTGGGCCTGGTGTAGTAGCACAGGGATTTCTGTCCCGTCGCTCTTTGACAGTACAATCTCCCGCTCTCATGGCCTCCCCTGGCCAGGGCTGTAATCCAGACATGCAAGCTGCTGGACTATAATTTCATCTGGCCGCACGCGCATCGGACGAATGCTTGGCCCGTTTGCCCAATGCGTCCACGGGACAGAGCAGCATGTTGCCTCTGGGTAAAGGGGCGGGAGGGTGTAATGGCCTCCTGGGTAGCGTGTAGCGTTTGTCAGTCTGAGTGGGCATTTTCGTGTGTGTGTGTTTGTTTGTTTGTTTGTTTGTTTGTTTTTTCTTTTTTTTAGAGAGGAGGAGCATGCTAATGGCCGCAGGGCTAAGCTTACACCAAGGGGATTACAGAAGCGTGGGGCAGGAGAGCGTACATGATCTGTCAGAGCTTAGTGCCACAATTATCCCCCCTCTCAGCAGCGTTTTCATTAGTGTAATGTTCAGAGATCTCCAGAATTATGTAAGAGTGACGTGCCATCAGCCTGCCCAACGTGGTGTTTGTGTGTGTGTGTGTGTGTCTCTCTCTCTCCCCCTCCCTCCTCTCAACCCACGAGGAGAACAAAATGGGCATCTGTCAGACTCTGGAGAGAGAGAGGGAGAGAGAGAGGGAGAGAGAGAGGGAGAGAGAGAGAGAGAGAGAGGGAGAGAGAGAGAGAGAGACCCCGTCAGCGAAAGAGGCTGAACTCGCGGCATTTTGCACAGGATGGCTGCAGAAGCACGCAACAGTAGCAGACAGGGCACAGGGTGGTCCGTAACGCATCGTCAGTGATGGGGTCTACAGTAGCGTGTGTGTGCGCATAGTGTGCGGTATGCACTGTGTGTAGTGCACCTGTTCTGGTCAGGCGAGGGGTGAAGCGCGACCACATGCATGCGGCACAAAGGGACTAAGTGAGCCAGAGATTTGAACATGAAGTACAAGAAGTTCATCACCATCATGCAAGCAGCCATCGGGATCGCGCCCCTCAACAAAAGAGAGCTGCTGCCCCCTGGCAGGAAACTATGGAGGCCCTCTGGGTGAGTGAGGGAGGGAGGGAGAGGAGGGTGGAGGGAGAAAGCGGAGAAGAGGAGTTCAGGTTGCAGATGAGCGATATCGGATGTTGTAGTTGTGCTGTGTGAAAATCTCTAATTGGCCTTCCTTAATTAGCTCACGTTACGTGGAGGTTCTGCAGATTTGAGGAAAGGTTCTTTACACTTGTGCATCTCGTTTTCACAAAGGGTTCTTCAACCGACCATCCAGTGAAAGGTTCTTGAAAGAAAGACGACTCGTTAAGAAGTGGTTCTTCTAATTGCAGGGATGCTTGCTATATGGACAAAAGTATTGGGACACCTGCTCATTTATTGTTTTGGGGTTTTTTTCTAAAATCAAGGCTATTAAAATAGAAATTTCCCAGCTTTTGTTGGAGTAACTGTCACTACTGTCCAGGGAAGAATGCTTTCTACTAGATTTTGTAGGAGCATTGCTGTGAGGGTTTGTTTGCTTTCAGCGAAAATAACGATAGTCAGGATGTTGGATGATCACCACCTCACCTCATCCTTCCAAACTCCCCAACCCCTTCCAAAAGTACTGGATGGAGTATTGAGCTGTGGAGCTTTATACCCCTCTGGTCCACACTTGGCGTTAGGCATGGTGCCAGTATATTTGTGTTTATCTGCTTCAGACAGTCCTATTCTATTGGCAGTACTTCTCTACAGGGACTAGACAAGATGTGTATGTGCATTTGCACATCTGTGTCAGCAATTGGTGCAACGTAAAGTAGCAGAATGCCTTCATTAGAAGGGGTGTCCACAAATTTGGACATTTTTGTGTTTCAGGATTGGCCAAATAACTCAAGCTTTCTTTACAGATCAGGCTTTTCTGCCCGTCTGACGGGTCTGTTTTATCACACCACAGTGATGAGTGAACCTATACATATAAGTCTTGAGTTTTATTTCTATTCTTAATAGTTCTAATTAATGATCTTGATAAGGATATTGATAAAGTAGAGGTACTTGTGGAGACTATTTTGCCATACAATGTCCTGGCTGTAGCTCTTGGTTATTAACAGAGTTTCAAAAATATTCTTTTGGCCAAAAGCTTCTGTCCAAAATATTGTAAATCAAAGTCTCAGAGTTCAGACCGTCTACTCATCACTCGTTTGTGTAAGAACTTTCATCAGTGCAGCTTTTAACGGCTGGAAACTCTAATTAGACTGTGTAGGTCTGTGAACAATTCTGACGCTGTACGTTTCTTCAGAATGGCACGTTTCCCATTTCACGTCAAACTACTCTGAATGACTTCGTTCACATCTGAACCATTTGGTTATGCAGAAGTTCTGAAAAATCAAAGTTCCCCTTTAACTGTTTGGTCGAGAGGAACTTGAACACTGATCAGATGTTCGATCAGTTCCCAGAAACTGGAGCTAAAGACGCGCTGGTGTTTTTAGATCGGCTTTGGGGAACAAACAAGTAAAGGATGAAAAGTGAAAAAGCCTGAAAGTGGCTCAGCGGTGGAAATCGCTAGCTGTGCATGCAGGAACTGAGAAATAGAGGCCTTGATCTATAGGGGCTCAGAGTGGTCTAATGGACTAAGGCGCTGCCACCATGATTTGAGGTTTACTGGTTTGAATCCTGGGGGGAGGGGGGGGAGGGGTTGGCTAGTCTTCACTCGCCTAGTATTGGGGGCATTGGGGGCATAGTGAGAGGAGGGGGAGGGGAGTTTACACAAACGGGGATTGGGAAATTGGACTTTCTAATTGGGTAATAAAAATTAAAAAGTGTCTGATTGTTTTATGTGATGGATAGTAGTTTCTGCTGTCGGGATGTTTATGAATGTATTGCATAACTGGAACTCTTCCGAAGATCAGTGTACTCTAAGATAAAGGCAGTTGTCGGTCATCAGCAACTCAGCCAGCAACGCAGTGAGGTGTGTTACCTGCCGGCTGAATGGGATTGAGGAAGTGATGTCACTGTAATCATTCCATGAAGCCCAGGTCTGTGTTTGTGGTGGTGACTCATTTGTGGGTCAGTGCAAAAACGCCGTCCATAAACAGATCGTTAAATTCCATTCCCAGAAACGGAAAGTGTGAAGTGTGAGTCTGCTTTTCTATGATCTGCTTTAATATACGTTACGTATACGTTTAGTATACGATATGTTCACATGTTTGTGGACACCCCTTCTAATAAATGCGCTTAATTGCAACTGTTGCTGACACAGATGTGCAAATGGGTGCACACACACACACAGCTTGTCTAGTCCCTGTAGAGAAGTACTGCCTATAGTATATGATTCTCTGGAGCAGACAAACATGAACCTATTGGCACCATGCTGCCTAATGCCAGGCGTGGACTAAAGGGGTATAAACCCCTTCAGCATTGAGCTGTGGAGCTGTGTTCTCTGGAATGATGGTTGGTGCTCCATCCAAGGCTTTTAGGATGAACTGGGGTGGCGATTATCCAACAGCCTGATGTCTGTGCTTTAAACATCATGTGTAAAATGTAGTTAATAGAGTTGCATTTTTCTTGTGATTCCTTAGAGCACATTGGTTCGGTCAGATACGAACAGAAAAGAGAAGAAATATTGGATTCCTCCTTCCTATCCAGCTCACCATTTATTTTCTATTACATCCCTTTAGAGATGCTATATGTCTTTAAAAATGAAGACTCTGGTTTCAGGAACAGCTGTTCCTACTGTGAGAAGGTTATGAAAGCTTATGATAATTGTTAAAAAAAAACAAAAAAAAAAACAGTTTGAAATAGTTCTCATGTTTTGATTGCAGGGACCAGACCGGCACAGACGTATTCAAGTTCTATTTGACCAAAGAAGCCCAGTATTTGTGTCTGCGTCGACTCTCCACTCCAAACTACATAACCATTATAAAGGTAAAACTGTGTTTTAAATGTCTAAAGTAATCTACAAATTAAAATCTTTGACCCTTTTAGAAAATAACTGGTTATCATGACTGGTTAGCAAGAATACAAAGCCAAGGTTTGTTTTGTAGCTTTGCTGCTCTAATTTTTGTATTATATTCAATAAATCCTTGTTAAGAGTGAACTACAGTGTACAGTGGTGAAATGTCATCAGATCCTAAAAAGTCCTAAAAGTAGATCAGGAGAACCAAGTTAAACAAACATGACAAAAAATATTAGACTTGCTCATTTACTTATTGAGGAACATGATTCAATGTTACGGATCTGTGAGTGGCAAATGTATGTAAACATTTAGAATTAGCAGATCATTTGAAGGGGAAATTAGAGTTTTCAGTCTAATTGGAATGACAATCAGGTGTGAGTGGGCCCTGTTTTATTTGAAGAACAGGGATCTGTCAAAGTCTGATCCTCACAACACGTTTGAGAAAGTGTAGCATGGGAGGGACAAAAAAAAAAAAGGTTATAAAACTGTCTCTAAAGAGTCTGGACTCCACCGATCTACGGTCAGACAGATTGTGTTCCAATGGAGGAAATTCAAGACCATTATTACCCATCCCAGGAGTGATGGACCAACAAAGATCACACCAAGAACAAGGCGGGTAATAGTCCGCGAGGTCACAAAGCAACCCAAGGTCTCTCTTACAATATCTAATGTCAATTATCGTGAGTCCACCATCAGGAAAACACAACAGTGGTGTCTCCCAAAAAAAAACATTGCTACCTGAGCTTGCTGAAGATCACATGGACAAGCTAGAAGCTTTGGAACAATGTTTTGTGGATGAGACCAAAATGGATCTTTTCGATTTTAATGAGTTTGGAGAAAGGAGAGTTTTGAGAGTACTGCATTCCAGGATAAGAACCTTATCCCATCTGTGAAACACGGTGGTGGTAGTATCATGGGCCTGTTTTACTGCATCTGGGCCCGGAAGGTTTACCTTAATTGGTGAAACAATTAAATTTGAAAAATTATACCAGCAACGAAATGTCAGGACACTTGTTGGTGAGCTGAATCTCAAGAGAATGTGGGTCATACTACAAGACAATGACCCTAAACACACAAATCGTTCTACCAAAGAATGGCTAAATAAGAATAAAAGCAACATTTTGGAAAGTCCTGACCTTAATCCAATAGAAATGTTGTGGAAGGACCTGCAGCATGCAGTTCATGAGGGGAAATCCACCAACATAACAAAGCTGAAGTTGTTTGGTACGGAGGAATGAGCTAAAATTCCCCAAGCAGACGTGCAGTACTAATCAACAGCTACTGGAATCATTAAGTTGCAGTTAATGCTGCACAGGGGATCACACCAGATACTGAAAGCAAAAATTCACACACACACATATATATATTATTATTAATAATATTTTGTCTCATTATTTTTATTTGGTTCTCCTTATCTACAGTTAGGACTTAGTTAGACCACTATATATCATTTGTTATGCTGTCCAGATAGTGGAAGGGCTTTCCTTTCTGGAAAAGTGTGTTCTCTGACTGGTTTACAGTACAGTGCAGTGTTCTCCTGTGGTGTAAACAAAAAAGAAGAAGTGATGGTGTTTTTAGTAAGTGAAAATGTTATAAAAAATAATCAGTTCTAAATGAGCATCAAGTCTAAATGAGTGACTAGCATTTCTTTAAGAGTAGAGCAGCAGCAAGGAAGCAAAGGCTTAATAAAGTACTGTGATATTGTGAGATGTTTAGCAAATACTATGACATTGAATTGTATTAATGTTGTCCAGCACTGGTTGTTACTTCAGTTCATTTTTATAAAATAGGTTCTTCAGTGGTTCTTTATTAAAGGCAGTTGTTGTTGTTTGTAACAGCTCAAAAATTATTAATTGGGTATTTGCCTGGTGAAGTGGGTCTTCAGATACAAAGAAAAACTCTGTAGATCAGAGTTGGGGAATGCTGGTCTTGGAAGACTGGATTCCTGCTCAGACACACCTGCTACAACTCGTCTGTTAGCTGCCAGGTTTTGTAGGTGTGTTCGAGCAAGGAAACTGCCAAACTCTGCTGGACTGTGACCCTCTGTATCCCACTCTGGTTGTAGATGCTTATGATTAGATCATTGTCATTTTGGATTTCCAGATGTTCCTTCTAATGAGGTGAATTTGGCTAGTTTACATTGCGCTCCTTGTTGACCCAGGTATTCAAGTATTGCGCTCACACACAGCATGTAGCTGTAATCTCTGAAGAATGGGAAGCTCTTAAACAGTCACATTTGAGCCTAAGGTCATCATGCTTAATGCCAAATATGAGCGTTAGAGGGGTATGAAGACCCCCAGCACTGGGATTTGGTGCGATAGAGCTCCCTCAAATACCTTTAGGATGTAGGTGTGTTGGAGCAGGGAAGCTGTGCTGGACTGTGGCCCTCTGTATCTCACTCTGGTTGTAGATGATTTTAAGACTGGTTCTATATAACACCCTTTGCCTTTTTGTGGAGAGTGTATCTCTTAAATACTGAGAAAGTTATTGAACTGCTGTAAACGTCTTACTGCATCCAGCCCGTATCAGCATAAATTGTGTAGAATGCCCAGGATTTCGCATTGGTTTCACGTCAGCGTTTGTTTCTACAGTCACCACACAGTCTGTTCAACACCTCTGTTCAAGTCCTGCCTTCTCGCCACCATGTACTTGCATCTAGATTTAGCAAGGATTGACAAGAGCACCACATGTTGATTGACCACAGCCAGTACCTGGAATCTTTCTTTAAAAAATCTTAAGTTTTAATTATTTATTTTATTATTTATTTATTTATTGTGGACCAAATAATCTGAAAGGGTTCGGGTTAAGCACCGAGTTTAAAACCAATAATCTGTCCTATACACACACCAGGAGGACTGAACAGTGTCCAGTGAATAACGTTTCTATAATAACTAACTTATTTTTATTTTATTTATTTATTCTTGACATTTTTATAGGCCTATTGCCATAAAACAGTGCTGTAACAGATTATTAAAATGCCCTTTTCAATTTTCTTTTATTATTTATTTGACTTGAGAGAGTTGGGTTGACCTGAAAGGAGGTGATTTGGTCATGTGGGTTTGTATAGATCTTCACTAATGTTGGTAAATGAGATAATGTTTATGTATTAGTGTTCATTAAGTTGCTGCATCTCTCCCACCCTCACACCCACACCTTGCTATGGTCCTACAACTGGGGCCTACTTGAAGCTCCCAGGCTCCAACATCCACACCAGAATGCAGAATGCGGTCACTTCTTGTACTCGAGCAGAGCTCAGGAACTCATTATTTGATCCTTTTAGCTCTGTAGAAGTGCAGATTAATCAAATTTACTCAAACACGAGAGACTGAGCAGCAGCTTTGTGCATGGTGGGCTGCTTCGCCTCCCCTTCTTTAAGGGGGATTATTTGAACGTGTCGCTGCTGCTGGGCTTTTCATCCCACGTGGAGCCGGAAAGTTTGGAACAGTCCATTTCCCTGAATCGTCAGATTTATTTACATGTGCAGTAGAAGCGTGTGTTAGCATTTTACCAGTCACATTATTGTGTGAAGAAGTGAGAAACTACACATTCAGAGAGGGGATCATCTGTTTAGGCGGACTGGAGGGTTTTTGCCCCCCCCCTGCTCGGTGCAGTGGTACAGGCGGGCTTTAAGCTACAGTAGGCAAACAATAGCGTCTATGGAGCCTCTTTATGTGCCCAACTTTAGCTGCTAGCGATGCTGTGTACAGTTTTGCTGTAGTTGTTTTCACTGGAGGTATTTTTTTTTAAGGTTAACAGATCTAGAAGTTCTGTTAAAAGTTTCCTCCATAACTTGTATGATGCCTGTGCTCCAGGAGAGGATGCTCTTTCTGGGTAGAAGGGGTAATAAGTACCTCCATGTGAGTATCGTTAAGTTATAATCATTATAAAGTTATAAATGGCTCTTTTTTTTAATTAATTTTTTTTTTAAAACATATCTATCTAGCTCCAGTCTTGCCCCTGTAACAGTGCTGAAGGTCTGTCCACCTGCCAGTGCCACTTGCTGGGGAACTAGCTAGCGTTAATGTTGTTTTGGGGGGTTTCTTTTCTGCAAAGTCAGTGTCTGCGTTCAGATTTCCATGTTATATCATATTAAGCAGTGTGTAAAATGTGTATATAGGCCTAGCAGCAATGCATTTATTTGAAAATGCCTTATAACGCCTTCATTAGCAGTGCGTTCATTAGTGCCATGTGTGTAGAGTAGGAGTGTGGTTGTGAACGCAGCCACAGCTTTGCTTTAAGTATGACGAAAATGTAATTTACCACTTATTTTACATCGCTTAATTAGTTTAATTCATAAATTTCGGTCGTCTAATTGTTTTATAGCGGTTTAAAAAACTTTTGAAAAGCAGTTAAAACGAACACTAAGTTTTAGTGGTTGTTCCCAGCGCCGCCAGCAGAGGGCAGAGTGGCGCCGTCAAAGTTTCCCATAGTCACTATAAGTCACTGTAGTGCTTATTTTAAGTGTGTGGCATGTTTGCTCTCATATTCATTACTGCATTTTATGAATGGCAATTATTGATCATTTAAATGAATCTCTAAATATTTCCAGATGTTCCTTCTAATGAGGTGAATTTGGCTAGTTTACGTTGCGCTCCTTGTTGACCCAGGTTTTCAGGTATTGCGCTCACACACAGCATGTAGCTGTAATCTCTGTAGAATGGGAAGCTCTTAAACAGTCACATATGAGCCTAAGGTCATCATGCTTAATGCCAAACATGAGCGTTAGAGGGGTATAAAGGGCTGGGCACTGGGCTTTGGTGTGATTGAGCTCCCTCCAATACCTTTGGGATGTGGTGGAGTGCAAGACCTAATCTTGCAACATCCGCTTTTGTGATTGTGTGCAGTCAAATCCTCACAGCCCACATCTGTGTGTTCACATGTCTACATTGTATTTAAAAAATCTGAGTGGCACAACTGCCTGCTTGTCAAGAGGCAGGAGATCCTAAATTCATGGTGAGGAGTCTGAGAATAGGAAGGCCTCCCCTTGTGTGATGGGACAGTCCTAACCTGCAGATGGGAATAAACAGTAATGCAGTGGTACAGTAAAGTAGTGGGTCGAGGGGGCAGAGCTACCGAGCTGTACATCTTACCTATATTTAATCAGTTTCAGCTGCAGCTTATTTACTCATGTTTTTAAGGCTTAACTTAATGCATGTTGATGCAGCTGAGTTGTAGAAATAAGAATTATGAGTACATGCAAAAAAAAATGCTCAGTAATCCGTTACTTCATCGTTTCAATCTTACAGCACCTCCAGCACTAAGTTCATGACGCTTTTAATGCCTCCTCATTTGTTTTGCATTAGACAGATTAAACCGACTTTCCAGGAAAGACTTTCCAGGAATCTTCCTCCCATGAGAGCAGCTCAGAAGTTGCCCAAGTCATTTTCATGTTCTCAGGTTCCTTTAAGCCCAAGTGAATCTGCATTCTTGCATAATACTCAGGAGTCTAGCCTGGCACCATCTGCAGGGGTGTACTGCTGCACTTGACTGACATCTCACAGTCTCCATGGTTTCGTATCGGGCCGTGAAAGATTAACGTTAGACCTGCTGCTCGTCGCTTCTCTTACTAGCGCTAATAAAATCTTCACACGTCGAGACACTGGGTGAAATCCTCAAGGAGTTGTGTTTGCCTGTGATGTCTGAACGTGTCTCGTCTCTCATGCACAATTCAGATTTAGTTCAGGGATTACTCTCGTCAGGTGTTCTCTGCCTCCTGAACAGCTTCCGATGTTCTCTACACTGCTCTGAGAGTCTGGAGGAACGCAGAAGGCTGATTAAGATGTGATTAAGAATACATGGCTGGTTATTAGGTAACAGAGTTGTAATCCAGCTGCAGTGAACTTGTTCCGGTAACTTTGCAGCAAAGCCACAATAGAGGCAGACGAGGCTAATTCTGCACTAATTTGAAGCCTCAGATTAGACAGTCTGTGGTGTCTAATCTGGTGTTGACATCTGTCAGATTGTTGCACTTCTTGCTGAATGATTAATGGTGATGTCTATTAGGACTGTGTATTGGCAAGAACCTGGCGATTATGTGTGTCGTGAGACAGGGGTTACGATTCAATACATTGTGATACTGTTAGCAATACTGAGATCACAGTTTTTATAAATCAAATTAATTAGGAAAACTATTATAGTATTAACAACAACATATGCAGAAAATAAAAGTAAAAAAAAATTGACGTTTTATCCAATCAAATCAATGGTCTAAATATCTAACGGTCTTAAACCCTAAACTTAATAAACCACTGTCTGCCACTGTCCAATATCTTTACATTTAAACTATTAATTAAAAAATCAATTCTGCGTTTTTGAAAATTGATGCAGTATTACAATTTCCAATATTGCAATACTGGAAATTTGTCTATTTTCTTACACCCCTAATGTCTATTTCTTTCTGTCGCTCAAAATCCAGGGTATTTACAAGAGTTTCTCCTGCTTTTGTTGGAGTAACTGTCTCTGCTGTCCAGGGAAGAAGGCTTTATATCAGATATTTTGGCGCATTGCTGTGAGGTCTTGATTGCATTCAGCGACGAGCATTAGTGAGGTCCGAGGATGTTGCATGATCACCACCCCACCTCATCCCCAACTTCCCAAATCATCCCAAAATTATTTAGTTTGTTTACCTATCCATTTACATATTTATTCTATTTTACTGTTAGTATCGTAACTTAAGTTGGACCTTAATCACCCAGCCTTCATATTTGTATTTGTATATATTTGTATTTATTGCATTTATTGTTTTTGTGGCCTGCCTTGTGTTTGGTCTATCATCCTTGCACTACTGTGTAATGTCCTACCCATATTCTGCACCGGAGACTTGACCTAACAGTGTTTGGTTGTACTGTTCAAGCCTGGATTAGTAGAATGAAGAAGTCAAATTAAAAGGCACATATCTCAACTGCTCAGGGTTTGAAAAACTGAATGTCTGATATAGGTCCTAATATTGAAAAATAAATAAATAAAATAAATGTATTTGATGAGAACATCGGCTTTGGGCCACTTTACCTGCTGTGTGAATGCGAATGTGTCGGAGAGCGTTCCTTCTGACGGCTGTAGGACATTGGTGCAGTCAGCGTAAAAAACAAGCGCCTCTTCCTTTTTTTGTGTAACATCATTCTGTGATAATCCCTGTGGTTACCACGGTGATGAGGAGTGGGTCTGGCTTCAATACACTTTAATCCTTTCTGAGATAAGATGTGGAGCTTTGTTAGCGAGACACTGCGGATCAGAACAGCGATAGCGGCTGCTGTGCTACAGATTTAAATGGAGTGTGATGGTTGGCATATTTAACTGGTGCAGAACTGTTTGGGCAGTATTGTCTCAGTGTATAAGCTCTGATGTGACGTGAGGTAAAGACTGTGCGGTTTTCTATTTAATTCGGCTGGATTCAGCTAAAGCACCCAAAAAGACTCTTGTGGAGCATCTTGAACGGACAGCACACAATAAACACAGCGGTTAGAGCATTTTTGGATATAACTGAGAACAAAGATCAAGAATGTCCTTGCATTCTTCTGCTTAATAGGCTGTTATAGGAGCGTAAATGCCCCCAACATAAATGTAATCCAAATGTAATGAAGCAGTGAATCAACTCTTACATGAAATGAATGAATGTCAATATCACACTAATAAAGCAGGCTTGAGCATCGTATTTTTACTCTAGTACCACTGAGCCACTGCAGTTGCTGCTCAATTGTTTCTCATCCAGCGCTTTTCAAAAAGGGTTCTTCAGTGGTTGTTTGGTAAAGACAGCTGTTCTGAATAGGACCATGACAACTCGATAAACCAACTGAATGCTTAAAGGTTTCTTTGCCTGTTAAAAGGGTTCTTTAAATTGTTGGTGGAAAACATTTTGTGGATGGTTCTAGATAGAACAATTGTTTCTTATCCTGCACTTTTAAAAAAGGGTTCTTCAGTGGTTGTTTGGTAAAGACAGCTGTTCTGAATAGAACCATGACAACTTGATAAACCAACTGAATACTTAAAGGTTTCTTTGCCTGTTAAAAGGGTTCTTTAAATTGTTGGTGGAAAACATTTTGTGGATGGTTCTAGATAGAACAATTGTTTCTTATCCTGCACTTTTAAAAAAGGGTTCTTCAGTGGTTGTTTGGTAAAGACAGCTGTTCTGAATAGAACCATGACAACTTGATAAACCAACTGAATACTTAAAGGTTTCTTTGGCTGGTTAAAATGGTTCTTCGAATTTGTGAAAACATTTAGTAGAACCTGGACCTAGATAAAACCTTTTGTTTCTAATCCTGTGCTTAAAAAAAGGTGCTTTTAATGGTTCTTTGGTAAAGGTAGAAATTGTGACACCGTCTAGCTTGCCTGATTAAAGGGTTATTGGGATTGGTGAAACATATATTTTGTAGATTCTGGTTCTGGATAGAACCTTTTCAGAAACTGGTTCTGTATTGGACCAAAAAGGGTTTCACTGCCCGCATCCCCCTCTATACATACAGAGGTGTACTAGACCACTAATCCCCCAGGCCATAATTATTATTAATGTTCTGAGTCAAGTGCTCTCGCGCTCTCCCTCTCGCGCTTTCTCTCCACACATCATCCCGCTTATCCAGTGGGAATGTGTCCAAAATCAGTGTTGTTATTATTTCTCTGCAGGAGAGAGTTGGAGCTGGTGCCAGGCTTCACATATCCAGCACATCTTCACTGCGTGAAGGGATTTGTGCTCCAGTGTACTTTTTTAAAAAGCAACCCATAAAGCTGCTGTTTCCTCTCTAAACGCTGCAGCGGTGGCGGACGGGCTTTAGGGAAGAGGTGCATGTTTGCACGAGAGGGAGAGAGGGAGAGAGTGACATGGTGTCGTCCTCTCTTGCTTGCCCTCTTTTTCACACAACTCTGTCTGCCCTGGGTGGCGGTAGACAGTGGGATTTGAGCAGAATGTAGGCCAGCAGCATTTCTCTTACGTCAAGAGCAGATAGAGGAATTGTGTGGATGAGCGGAGAGGTCGCTTGGACAGATAGAGACGCCGTGCCGGTGGGACGAAGGACAGCATGAAGACGGTACTGTCGCTGCACAGGAAATGGGTCCACACGGTCAAAGCCATCCGCATCCTCCAGGGCATCGTAAGACCACCTTCGTTCACTCTCAGTGCAGCCGCCGGTTCTGCGGAGAACTGTTGATCAGAGTTTGGCTAACTTTAGCTCTGTTGTGGGAGGAGTTCAGTGAATTTTGATGGGTTTTTAAAACTTCTTTAAAGAAATACTTCAGTGTTTTTCACTATATCTGCTGTATCTGCGGCACACGGTCGGGTACCATAGACAGTCAGTTTGCTGGAGTTAGTAAAGGTTGAAAGGCCTGGATTGATGCTTACTGTGGAGATTGTAGAGTGCTATTCACCATAGAGCTGCGTTGATAATGAGTTTATATAGGCTTAGATAAACTGGATTTTTTGGAGTGTTTGTATTTTATGTACACTATATGAACATAAGTATTGGGACACCTGAACTTTCATTGTTTCTTCCAAAGTTTTAGGCATTAAAAAAAAGGTTTAACCTGCTTTTGTTGGAATAACTGTCTCTACTGCCCACAGAAGGCATTCTACTAGATTTTGGAGCAGAGCGTTGCTGTGGGGATCTGATTGCATTCAGCAACAAGAGCATTAGTGAGGTCAGGATGTTGGATGATGATCACCACCCTTCCTCACCTTACTCAATGCTGGGGTGCTTTATACCTGTCTAGTCCACGCTTGGCATTAGGCATGGTGCCTATAGGATCATGTTTACCTGCTTAAGAGAGTCCTATTCTACTGGCAGTAGTTCTTTACAGGAACTAGACAAGCTGTGTGTGTGCATGTAGTGTTTATGCATTTTCTTTTCCATATATGCATATGCAATTTGATATTTTTTATTTTATTTTATTTTTTTCTTTACACGTCAATTTCTCCATTTAAAGGGAACAAAAAAACGCATCTATTTCCAGGTACATGTTAGTCTTGTGCACCTGCAAGCAGCAAAAACAAAGTAATGGATTCTGAATAAATATTTAATCATTTTAACCAACAAGATTAAGTATTAAATTATCTCAATAATATATCCTAATAAAATATCTTTAATATTGTGACCTGATATTGTGGCATCATGGAGAAGCAGGTGAAAATTATTATTTCTAGAAGCACATCACTGCATCCACAGCAGTAAACAGTCTTCAGGCCAGTTCTACCAAAACAGTTCAGGTCTTACTCTTAAAGATCTGTGATGCTGCATCACCAGTACATTTTAAGGATAAATCCAAACCTTGTTTCATATCCCATAGAAGTCCAGGAGGTCATGGTGTTTGTAGGCATAAAGGCTTAATGCCCAGATAAGATACCATTCTCATTGTGAAACACTAGTATTAGTGTATAAATACTAATAACATCCCTAATAACGTAATACAGTGTTCATTAAAACATCTCCAAAGTTCTCCTCATGGAGTCTAGTATTATTTCTAGCTCTCATCCAAAACCTGGTTTTGGTAAATCAGTGCTTAATGATGGTAAATCAGGTGAGCTGATGATGGAATTAAACACATCTACACTGTGCTGGCTGGGAGAGCGTCCAGGAAAAGTCCGGAACCAAGCAAACTCTCTCACAAGAGCTCAACTACTTCCTTACTTTAACCGCCTTTGGCTCGGATGACATGACACTGTGGCATGGACTGTATTAGGTGACCAAAGGTTCTCATTTGAGAGTTTAACTGGTCCTCTGGGGTGCATTGATTGTTCTGTACCCCCTCGCCAGAATCGTCGTTCCCCTCCAGCATTAGTGGCCAATGGGGCACCACTGTTATACATTAGAAGTCCATTCTCTGTACACCCTTACTACAGCAGCTCTAGAACATCCCACAAAGTTAGCAGTTTTCAAGATGCTACCACCCTTCGCCCACCGTCGTAGTCAAATCAGAATATTATGACCACCCCTGGCCCAGGACATCACAGATGCCAGGTGAACGGGGTTTGCTGCACGTATAAATAAGCGAGCACACCAGTCAGCTGTAGCAGAGTGCACAGTGACCACCATGGGCAAATTACGCAATTTGATGACAGGGCATCGTGCATCTTGGAAATCACATACTTTGTAGGATGTTCTGGAGCCACCATAGTGAACGCTCCACTGTGGAGCAGTTAACCACTATAGCGAACACCTTTCGTCACCTAATACCTTACACCTACCTAACATACTGTTGGGTAGGAGGTCATAATATTCATATGTATATATGTAATATATCTTTTTTGTTTTTGGGGGGTGAGGGATGGGTCTTCAATAATTCCTTTAAACACAGCAGTGCGTGTGTGTTGGATTCTAGGTTAAGGATTATTAAGGACAACAGTTCTATGCATATTTAAAGCTGAGGAGATTAAAGAGCAGTAATCATAATCACTGTGTGTGTGTGTGTGTGTGTGTGTGTGTGTGTGTGTGTGTGTGTGTGTGTGTGTGTGTGTTGAATGAGGAGGTAAATTCTGGAATATTACAGTGTGAGAGCCGAGGGGAAGCAATCCCATAATATTCAGCTGTTGTGTATTTATACGCTCCCACTCAGCAAGTTGGGCCTGAAAGCAGATTTTCTTCATAACTGCAGTTTTCAGTGTGATGGTGAATATGGTTCACAAGCACGGGGGCCTGCGGGAAGGCCTGCATGGCAGCTGTGCAATCCGACAGTCTCTTTCATCTCCCTCATGTTGCATCTTTTTTTTCCCCCCCTCAGAACCCAGTTATGGAGGAGACGGTGTGGGAGCAGTACACGGTGACCTTACAGCGGGTGAGTGAGTGCTGCAGCAGGACTGATGAGACACAGAGCTTTTCAGTCATACCACACAGATAAAACCGTCATAATGGAGTGAACCCATCTAAACAGCATCAGACTGGAGACCCAAACAGGAATGCATATCTGTCAATGAAGTGTGTGTGTGTGTGTGTGTGTGTGTGTGTGTGTGTGTGTGTGTGTGTGAAGAGAAACAGATACAGTCTTATGCAAACATTTGGGCATCCCTGGTTCAATGATACGTTTTAAAGTTAAAATACACTATATAGACAAAAGTATTGGGACACCTGCTTATTCATTGTTTCTTCTGAAATCAAGGATGATTACAGTTTATTCGATTCAATTATGGATCATTGCTGTGAGAATTTGATTGCATTCAGCAACAAGAGCATTAGTGACGTTAAGATGTTGGATGATCACCACCCCGCCTCATCCCCACCTCATCCCAAAAGTATTGGATGTAGGACCAGCCATCAGTCCAGAGAACACAGTTCCACTGCTTCACAGCTCAATGCTGGGGGGGGGGGGCTTTATACCCCTCTAGCCCACGCCTGGCATTAGACCTGGAGCCAATAGGTTCATGTTTATCTGCTCCAGAGTCTCCTATTGTATTGACAAGACTTCTCTACAGGGACTAGATAAGCTTTGTGTGTGTGTGCATTTGCACATCTGGTTCATTGATGAGTGCTAGCTGTAGTAGTTAAATGCATTCATTAGAAGGGGTGTCCACAAACATCTGGACATGTATTGTAAGTTCACATGTCCTCTCAGCTGCATAATGGGTGGTGTTCATTGTCTAAACACAGAGGGTGTCTTCAGCGTTGCATGTGTATCATTATGCTTTGGTCTTTAAAAACTGTAAAGGTCTTATTGTAGCCATATAATGTGACCTAACCACCCTTTACATCGTCGGACACCGCCCCCTTCACTACAGTGACCACTACAGCTCTTCAGATGCAGATGAAAGTGTCCTTACTGGAAACCGGTTCCTTTTAAAGCCCCTTTTTAAGCGATCTTGACTCTTACTCAGCCACCCACCCAGCAGGTAGTGTCTCAATCATGCGCTCCGTCACTGATTTCTCTCTCTCTCTCTCTCTCTCTCTCTCTCTCTTGTGCACACTTTCGCACTCTTGTTTTGTGTCTCACTCGCTCTCTCTGCCTCTCTCTGGGCCATCTGGTTGAGCAGGGCTAATGCAGTAGGTTGTATGATTGTTTAGTGTGTGGGTCGGGAAGGGTTTAGAGATTTCATCAAATCACGGCCCTAATCCCATGAGCGCAGGGCCAGCAGGTACGTTGGTGTGCGCGTGCGTGTGTGCGCGTGCGTGTGTACATGCACTTCTGTTGTTTTCCTCAGATCTAATGGCTCCAGAGTAATACAGCTAGAATCTTTAGCTGTATCCAAACTGTGCTCTGTTCACTATATAGTGCACTACTTTAGGCTTCTGGCTTTTTGTAGTGGTAAAAAAACAAACAAACAGTTAAACAGTCCCACAATGCATCATGGTATATAGTGCACGAACAGTGTACACGAATTGCACATGGAATACCTATTAACTGTCTGGAGTAAAAGTAACGATAACGCTTTACTTGTAGATGCCTAATAGATGCTCACCTGCCATTCAACTAAATGTCTCTTATATGCACCTGAACTGTAAGTTGAATGTAAAAGACTTTCGAATGTCTATACCCTTTTAATGTTAGGTTAGGGTTACATTTAAGGATCTAGGCTTGTTTCAAGGGTCAGCTGTAGAGTTTCATTCAATAGACATTGAATAGACATCATTTAGGAGGATGAGGAGGATGGGTTCCCCTTTTTGAGTCTTGGTCCCTCTTAAGGTTTCGTCCTCTCGACCCGAGGGAGTCCCTTGCCACTGTTGCCACTAGCTTGCTCAAAAGGGGGTCGGACCCGGATCTCTGTAAAGCTGCTTTGTGACAACATTTGTTGTAAAAAGCTATAGATAAATAAAATTGAATTTAATTACATTTACATTCATCTTAGAGTTCATTTGAATGATGTTTGAAAGTCAGGTGAGAATCTACGAGGCATCTAATAAAGGACTGTCCTAGTAAAGTGATACCAAAGTAAGTGAGTTTTAATGTTCCACTGTAAAATAGTCCCACACTGCAGACTTTTGAGAACTCTCCTCACTCCTGCGGACTGGGAATGCTATCTGTTAAGTGGCTTATTTTAATGGATTATTTTAATGGATTGGGTTATTTTAAGCCTGATTTCAGTTCCGATCCTTTGTTTTTACAGCTGTGTTCTTCACATTCACATTACTACATGTGGTAACATGCAACTGAGCTGGGTTTATTCAACTCAGATAAATACATTGAATAAACCATTATTTAATTGAAAGTATTTGTTTGAGTTGAATGAATCCAGCTCAGTTGCTTGTTATCACAACCAGGTTTTACAGCGTAAAACACACACTGTACACTGCACAGGTTCGGAACTATATCAGGCTTAAAATAACCGAAGTCCAATCCATTAAAATAAGCCTGTGTGTATCTTGGAGGTATGACCTGTGGGGTAGGTGAGTGTTTGAGTAGTTTGTAGAGTAGCGTGATTACTGAATGGACTGTTTTTGATTGAATACGGACTGCTGGAAATGAAATGAAGCCTGTTTTTCTTTGTAGGACACCAAAATGGGGTTTGGTATCGCTGTATCTGGTGGGAGAGACAATCCAAATGCAGAAAACGGAGAAACCTCAATCACTGTATCTGATGTGCTCCAGGGAGGACCTGCCGATGGCCTGCTGTTGTAAGAAGCACATGATCATAAACCATTAGTGTAATGATATTGTTCACAATGGCTTCATTTGGTAAGTCTTCAGTGTTGTACTGAAGGTTTGTCTGTTTCCTTTCTGCCCATAGTGAGAACGACAGAGTTATCCAGGTCAACACGTCTCCCATGGACAACGTCCCGCACTCCTTTGCTGTCCAGACTCTGCGCAAGTGCGGCAAAGTCGCCAAAATAGTGAGTGAGACATTTTAAAGAGTGTCGTTACTGCAGAGTTTTGAAAGCTTTGAAAGTGAATTAATGAAATTTTAGATTTTAGTCTGAGGTTAAACATTATTTCTGCACCTTTCAGCCTAGGCTAATTTTCCAATCGGAGTCATTTACATAGATCAGTCACAGAATATGGGCCCTTTTTAAAGCTAATTTAATCTAAAAATCCACTGTAATGGTTTGTCATCCTCATTTGCCTCCTACAGACTGTAAAGAGGCCTCGGAGGGTTCCTGTCAACATACTAAAGCGTGCGCCCTCCCCAGACGATCGCGTTTTCTGTAACCCCGACTACAATGACTATTACGACTATGACCAGGATCGACGCAGTGTGTACAGCCGGCCAGACCATGACGCTGCTTCGGAGCGTGGCTACCCCGATTCAGAATATGACTATGATCGCAGCAGCCGTGGCCGGCCGCTAGACCGAGACCTCAGCTCCGACGGGCAATATCGCCGGGACGGCAGCCGAGGACGACTGCTGGAACGAGAACGCAGTCCTGACAATCGTTACCGTAGTGACCGCACCCTGGACCGCGACCGCAGCCCCGACCGCCGTTACCGTAGCGAACATGCCCTGGACCGGGACTACAGCCCTGACCGCCATTACAGCAGTGACCGAGGCCGCAGCCCTGACCGCCGTTATCGTAGCGACTACACTCTGGACCGAACGCACAGCCCGGACCAGCGCTACAGAGACAGAGATCACAGGAAGTATGAGCCCCGACAAGAGGAGCCGCCGAAGAGGAGTGGCAGCCGAGACCGACTCGACCGTTCACCCTCCCCTCCTCCGCCACGAGACCCTGAACCCCTGGACAAACCAGTCAGCGTCATGCTGCTGAAGAACCGGCCTAATGAGGGTACAGCCATACACATCCATAGCATTACACTCAGGCCACGGGTGTGGAAACCAGGGTTTCCACGTTAACTAGAACAAACTTAAGAAGTTATACATGGCTAATTCAGTTAATTAAGCCTAAAGTATCACATCACTCAAGCATAACGTCACTGTTGTATGTCACAAGCTTGTATGTCCAAAATAGCAACTTTCTAAAGTCAATGGAAGTCAATGTAGAAATATTTTATTCCAATATATTTCGGAGCATTTCTATTGGTCCATTCATTATGATCTTTAGATACGTTATACAGACTAACTGTCACATTGAAGTAATGTCAAAAAGTGAAGAACAACAAAAATGGAGATACAAGGACTTGTGGGCTAGAGGGATGTAAAGCCCTCCAGAATTGAGCTGTGGAACAGCGTTCTCTGGAATGATGGTGCTCCATCCATCACTTTTAGGGTGATTTGGGGGTGAGGTTGGTTGGCAATCATCCATCTAGTAGCCTTCCCTGAACAATAGAGACAGTTACTCCAGCAAAAGCAGGATAAACAATGAATGCGCATGTGTCCCAATACTTTTGTCCATTCATTGTACATCCATCACACTCTCCATTTGTGTTTTCCTCCTTTACCCAGAATATGGCCTGCGTTTGGGCAGTCAGCTCTTCATTAAAGAGATGACCAGCACTGGACTGGCCTCCAAAGCCGGAAACCTGCAAGAGGGAGACATCATTCTGAAGGTCAGCATCAGGAAATGCTCTGACCTACCTGAATGTCTTTTCTCTCTTATTCTTACTCGCTGTCTCTCGATTCTGTTCAGTCAATGGAAAGCGTTTTGGAAATGTGAACTTTGGAACATTTTTGGAGTGATGCAATCCAGTCACGCGTCTAATAAAAATCATCATCATCATCATCTTTCCCAGATCAACGGTACAGTCACAGAGAATCTGTCTCTGAGTGATGCGGGGAAGCTGATTGAGAAGTCTCGAGGGAAGCTGCAGCTTGTGGTGCAGAGGGACCGCCGGCAGATTCTGGTCCGGATGCCTCCTATGGCCGACAGTGATTCAGAGCTGGATGGTGAGTGAGGCCGAACCTCAGTTTTTATTGGCTGCTTTATGGCACTGGAGACTGCTCACAGAGCTCACATATTATAAGAGGGTTATCACTGTAACAAAAACACTGTAATTATTCCTGACTCTTACCCAATAGTGCTGCTGTCCTCTCATTTTGTCCTCTCAGTGCAATGTGCTGTTAGCAAGCTGGAGAGATTATGGCCGATTAGCTTTTAGCCAGCCCCCAATAATAATGAGTGAGCGGACGATAGAGAAGACGAGATGGTAAAAGCCACTCGGCTAGCGTTAGCTTTTCTATTAGCATGGACCCCATTTTGCTCCCTTCAGCTTTCGCTTTGTCATGTGCCGAGTTTGAGCTCCCCTTCCTGTGGACCCTGGCACAGGAAAAGAGGCGCAGATATGAGGCCTGGCTCCTGTAGAAACTCATATTCCCATAATATGCCAGCTGTCCGGAGGTGATCAGCAGAATCTGGTGTTGTGAAAACTGGAGAGCAGCTAAAGTTGGCATCACATTTTACTGTTTCTCCAGGTTTGACTGGAGCTTTCGGTAGGGGCGGGGTTTAGGTCAAGACTGTGATGTAACAGTTTGGATTTTTTGGAATCAGCCTGTTTTATAGCTTTGTTTTGGTTATGCCAGATTTTCTTTTAAAGAAGGAACAGCAATGTTCACAGTGGTCCACAGTGGGTCACTTCCATGTACTGAACTTTCATTATTCAACTATGCAAAGCAATATACAGTATGACATTATTGTTTTGTTTTATTGTTGTTGTTTTTTAGCTGTAGGTTTAGCCATAGAGTTAATCTGGAAAAAACACGATGAGCATAGTCAGTGTCTCTAAGACCTGTTTTGTACAACTAAAAAGCAAAGAGCTGGTTACTGGACCTTTTAGACTGGAAGCCCAATCATCTAGACAGAATGACCCACTTTACTGCCTTCAAAGAGGAGAGCGCGCATTGGCAGCATTTTGTAGACCCCTCATAATCCAAATAGTGAACAGCAGGAAAAAAATCATCTTGTTATTATTAGTGTGGCATGTCCCATATTAAGCAGGAAGGGTTTCTTACTAGATTTCTGCTGGAGCAGTTTGTCTGATCCCTTCTTTATTGCAGTGGAGAATAGAAGCACAGAAAAACAAACAGATGGAAATGATTAATATTCAGCAGGCCTGAGTCTGTTCTGCTGGAGCTGAGAAAGCAGTGAAGTCTGCTGTTCTTTGGCACAGTAGAGCTGGCAATGGACAGCCCTTCTATACTTAGTGTCTTTTATGTGCTTTCCACAGATATTTCTGAGATTGAATCTTATCGGTCATACTCTCCACAAGACGACAGACGTGGACACCACTCTGACCTGTCCTCGCACTCCTCCAATGAGAGGCTCCGGGAAAAACCAAGGTGACCAACCCCACAAGAACCTTCTGACACTCATACAGGAATGCTGACCGCACCACTAAGAAGTATTTATTATTTGGCATTGCTTGCTGCTTGTCATCGGTAGCCGAGGCCAGAGAGGGCACAATTGGCAGTGCTCTCTCTGGGCAGGTAGATGGCACTCTCTCCCCACATCACTCCCAGCGGGATGTTTGCCGTCACAGGTGTCCATTAGCTATGTCACTGCACCCGCTCCCCAGCTCTGAAACATCAGCAGCAGTTTTAAAAGAGGCTGAGGCTGACTGTGCGTGCATTGGAGGAAGCATGTGCTAGTCCTCACCCTCCTAGTGCTAGGTGTTTGGGGGTCCTAAAATTGGTAAAATGGGTAAAATTACATAAATTTCACTTTCTATGAACAAATCTAATCTGATTAAATCTTAAATGACGTTTATCTTACATAAGACAGAGATGCTCTCCCAGGGGCATATTTGGGAGCACATTTATTGTAAAGAGGGCAGCAATCAGATGGTATTGCCAGGATGTTATCCTGACCTTTTCTCTTATCCAGCTAGAAAAAGAGCTTTTGAGTGAGTGATTCATATTGTGTTCATTGCAGGGATGAGCCTCCGAACAGACTGGCTAAGATGGGTGCCAAGCCAACACCATTCCGAACAGCTCCAGAGGAACTGCCACCTCCTCCAGTGGAGCAGGATGAGCCCCATGTCGAGGAACCTCCTGGTATACTCCCACATTCTGAGAGCAGTTCTATCTTTTGTCTGTTTCACTGAAAGGCGGTTGAGAGGTTGAGTGATTTTGTTTTTTCTTTTATCAGCAGCTCCAGTGGTCAGTGCTGCTCCGAAACTTAGTGTTCCACCTAAACCCAAAGCTGTTCCAAAGGTGCCACTTCGACCAAGCCCAGAAGACCTGGAGATATACGGGTTTGTTGGATTAACCTATTGTTATTGTTAATTAGTTTTAGCGATCCTGTCAAACCCTGGTTCAAAACAGAGGCAGTTTTGCACAAATTCATGTTGAAATCAGTCATTATTTTATAGAAATCATTGAAAATGTAATTGTTGGAAATAATACATCTGTCCGCTCATACAGCTGATAAAAAATGCACATTTCTTTAGGATCAACTTGAAGGTGGAGCTGGTGGGGGAATATAGCCATTGGGAATGAAATTTTTTTTTTTTTTTAATTATTTGACAGACCTATTTTTAAATATTAACCAATTAAAAGGAAAGTTCATTTAATCAAACCAAATTAACACAACGTCTGTCAAGAAATGTTTGATATCTGATGTGTGCTTCTTTAGTTTAGAATGGGAGATTCCAGGCTGACATTGCTAATGAACGGTGGACCCAACTTGTCACCAATGTCATCCTGGTAAACACGCCCAGAAATCACCCAGAAATCTATGAAAGCTGCATAAACAAGTTTTAAAAAAGGGCATGGCTAGTCCTTATACATTTAGTCTTAAATTGGACATTCTTATGGTTAGATACTTAAGTGAATCACACCATATTCTAAGCCAATTTGATTCATCTGTGTCAATCAAATGATAGTCTAGGTGTGTTATGAGACTTGAGAGACCTTTTTGGGTTTGTATTTATATTGAGCTTGAGCTCTTTTCAATGCGATGATATTGGTGACAGTCGAGTTTGTTAGCTGTGTTAGCTTAGCATCTCCTGTTCTAGGCCAGCCACATCTTCTGTTCAGATTCCAGCCATGTCTTGGCTGCATCTGGAATAGGTGATATTGCACTTATTAAATAAGCTTTGTGTTTAAATAAAGGGAAAATGTTTTGTCTCTTCAGGCCCAACACAGTGATGGTGCGTTTCCAGAAGGGTGAGAGTGTGGGGCTGAGACTGGCAGGGGGTAATGATGTGGGCATTTTCATCGCGGGTGTTCAGGAGGACAGTCCTGCAGAAGTGGAGGGACTCCGCACAGGAGATCAGATTATGAAGGTTCGAAAAACCACCCAGTGCTCAGAGCAGATATTTCAAAGCAGTATTTCTCACATTGCCAGTTAACTTAACTTTTCCTTAAGTTAGGAAATGTCCAATTCGGAAACGAGCAAGGTTCCCTTTTGGACAGTCTTTAATGTTGGGTTTAACTTTTCTGATTAACTGAGAAATCTGTTAATTTGTCCTCTACAGGTAAATAGCATGGACTTTAGAGGCATGGTGAGAGAGGATGCAGTGCTGTACTTGCTGGAGATCCCTAAAGGAGAGGATGTCACTATCCTGGCACAGAGCAAACCTGATGGTATGTTAGCCTCTATGGGCAACTTTTTGTTTACACTGTTTTAAATGGCATGAATTGGATCTTGATCTGGTTGCTGCAGTGAGCCAGCTGAAATATGCCTAACCTCTTCAAAACACTGATTAGCTGGAGTCAAGACAGAAGCAGAAAGGCTAGTAAGGCCAGTAAACGGGGCCTCTGTGACACCTTTCTTTTCATACTGTCATTCTCTTTTAGTGGTCATGAAATGTATTGGGCCATTTCTAGCCATTGACCAACGTGCCTTTACCATATGACTGTGTAGATAGAAATATTACAAACGCAGCCAGTTTGTTGATTATCACTACTCTGCTGCCCCCTGGTGACCTGGAGATCAGTCTATGATTATGGAATTATGACCTTTGTCAAAACTATCTACTTTAAATATAGTGAGTTGACCATTTTTGGCAATGCCTTAATTGACACCTTTGGATTTGACTTATTGACACTAACATCACTTTAATCGGGCAGTGCTTTGATTTTAGAACATGAACATTGTTCAGCAGTTTAATAGTTAATGGCCTTTAGAAATTTGCCATCTTAGCTGTAGTATTTCAGTGTAGCTGTGTAATGGCTATGCATTATTTTAATAACGAAGTAATTTGTGAAATAAATTATATGTACGTTCAATATATTCATTTAAATTCTGAATCAGGTTTATTATAGCTGAATGTTGTATCTGATGTAAAATCCACTGTATTCTGAAAACCATTTGTTTTGTTTGCTGCAGTTTATAGTGACATCCTGAGTTCAGGCAGAGGGGATAACTTCTTCATCAGAACTCATTTTGACCATGAGAAAGATGCCCCACAGGGCCTGGCCTTCACCAGGGGAGAGGTATTTAAGGTGGTGGACACACTATATGATGGCAAACTGGGCAGCTGGCTGGCCATCCGCACCGACAAGGACAACCAGCTGCTAGAGAAGGGAATCATCCCCAGCAAGAGCAGGTGTGTGTGTGTGTGTGTGTGTGTGTGTGTGTGTGTGTGTGTGTGTGTGTGTGTGTGTGTGTGTGTGTGTAAATATATCTGTGCTTAATGGTCTTTGTAAAGCAAAAACCTGTTTTACTAGATTCTGAATTCTGCAGATTTTGAGGTTGTTATGATCATCCCCACTTAACTGGTCATATCTAGTGAATTGCTCACTACATGATTTGAATATGGACCAGAATGCATTGCTAAGCTGCTGGCCATGGAACGGAAAGGGAGCCAATAGCGTTAACTTTGCTCATATAAGCAAGTGATAGTTAGGAATCACTGGATGCCATGAATTGCACATTTTTCCCCATGTAGTTCATTAACAGTAGGTGTAGGTTGCTCAACAACATAGGCAAAGATTATTCCATGAACAGCTCAATGCTTTACTAACTTAAATTGAGGTGTGTGTGTGTGTGTGTGTGTGTGTGTGTGTGTGTGTGTGTGTGTGTGTGTGTGTACACACAACTGATTGACTGTGGTGTGTTGCCTCGCACTAACAGGGCTGAACAGATGGCCAACGTGCAGAGTGCCCAGAAAGGAGCAGGCAATGACAGAGGGGATTTCTGGAGGCTGAGAGGTCAAAGAGCAGGCAAGAAGAAGGACCTGCGCAAAAGCAGAGAAGACTTGACTGCCAACCCGGTCACCACTCGCTTCCCAGCATACGAGAGGGTGGTGCTGCGAGAGGGTATGGACGCTACGAACCCTATACCCACCCCCCCAATGGTTTTGCTGATGCATTTAAACCAAAATAATGTTATTTTTGTCTGACCGCTGTTGTCTCTTCTGCTCTGCAGCTGGGTTCAGAAGGCCTGTGGTTATTTTTGGTCCGATCGCAGATGCGGCCAATGAGAAGTTAGCTAATGATATGCCGGAGGAGTTTGTTCTTGCTAGTAAGTGCTGAATGACATGATGGAATCTGCTGGGAAGGGTTAAAATCACTGGCCAGGTTATCTTGAAACACTAATTGTTGTTTGTGTGTGTGCCTGTTCATAGAGACGGAACCCAAAGACGCAGGCTCTGAGAAATCCTCAGGAGTGGTGAGACTGAACACCATACGACATATCATTGAACAGGTAAGATACAACCTCCCAGTTTTGTTTCCCCTGGTGATCCTTCCTGCAGGGTTTAGTTCCAATCTGCACCTACCATTCTGCCCCTTATCCACAAAATAATTCACAAAATACTCCACAAAATACCTCTGATCCAGCCTCTCGAGAACGTCTGATAAGTTCATTTGCTGGAGCTGGTGTGCTTTTTGGAGCTAGAATGTAAGAAAGGCACATTATTTGGTCACAAGTTTTGGGACACCTGCTCATTCGTTGTTTCTTCTGAGTATTAAAAATAGTTTATCCTGCTTTTGTTGGAGTAACTGTCTCTACTGTCCATGGAAGAAGGCTTTTTACTAGATTTTGGAGCATTGCTGTGGGGATTTGATTGAACTTTGTGACAACAGCATTAGTGAGGTCCGGATGTTGGATGATCATCACTCCACCTCGTCCCCAAAGTCTGAACACTCCTCCACAGCTCAATGCTGTAGCCCACGCCTTGCATTAGGCTAGGTGCCAGTAGGTTCATGTTTAACCTCCAGAAAGTCTATTCTTTTCTGTTTACAGTACTTCTCTACAAGGACTAGTGTTTGTGTGTGTGTGTTCGATTAGAAGGGGTCTCCACAAATATATGGACATATGCTGTAGATCACCAGGGCTTGTGATCACTGTTATGAAGAGTACTGAAATTGACTGCCTTGGTTATCTCTTTATTCCTGTCTCCCAGGACAAGCATGCATTACTCGATGTAGCTCCAAAGGCTGTGGACACCTTGAACTACACCCAGTGGTACCCCATCGTAGTTTTCCTCAACCCAGACAGCAAGCAGGGGGTGAAGGCCATGAGGAACCGTCTGGTGCCTGGCTCCAACCGCAGCTCCCGCAAACTCTACGAGCAGGCAGTGAAACTGAGGAAGGCCTGCTCCCACCTCTTCACTAGTCAGTCTTGAGGAACCTCATCATCACTACTAGCATAACCTTGACTTGTGTAATGCAGACACAAAGTAGCCAAGGATCATGAGATTCATGACCCTGATGAGCATTTTTACTATAATTTTCTTTATAGACACAGTGGATCTGAACTCTGCACATGATGCGTGGTATGGAGCTCTGAAGGACACCATTCGTGAACAGCAGAACAGAGCCGTGTGGGTCTGTGAGGGCAAAGTAAGAGACTAAGCACCTGAAGGCAGAGTTTTCTCAGTCTATCTGAAACATGTCTCATTTGTCAAATGAGCATTTAATAACTTTTAACATTCCACCGATGTTTAGCTGGATGGCCCTGAGGAGGACCTGGACCTTCATGACGACCGCATGTCCTACTTGTCGGCCATGAGCGCAGACTACCTCAGCATGGACAGCCGCCTGACCAGTGATTATGAGGACACCGCTGATGAAGGAGGAGCTTACACAGATAACGAGCTTGACGAGCCCACGGATGAGCCGCTGGTGTCTGGGACCAGCCGCTCTTCTGAACCAGTGCTGCCTGATGAGGTGAGGTGGTAACAGTACAAATATCAGTCATTACTATTATAGATTTACTCTGATGATGGAAATTCTGTGGAGGCAGAAGGGAACATGAGTGCACAAGTTTACACATGCAATGAAATGTAAAAATGTAAACTGAATTGGCTTTAATTTCTCATTAATCTTTTACATTTACATTTAAAGCGTTTAGCAGACGCTTCTATCCAGAGCGACTTACAAAAGTGCTTTACTGTTTATTTAGAAAATATCTTTAGCAATTGTGCATAGATTAGGGTCCAAAAGATACCTCTAAGCTTGGATATTACTAAATACAAAAGTTAGTATGGAGACCCCAACTCTCAGCATACACCACCCTTTGCCCAAGTACTCTTGGAAGTGGTGGGTTTTCAGTTTGCGTTTGAAGACTGTGAGCAGTTCTGCCGTTCGGACACACAGAGGAAGTTCATTTAACCACTTTGGTGCCAGGACAGAGTAGTAGTGCCTTCCCCATGGTTAACCTATTTGTTAACTCTTCATCAGAATATGTAAGATTGGGTGATAGAGTGCAGATATATCCATACCCAAACAACACAAAGAACAGTGAATCCAATCACTGTGGGGATCTGCACTGGAGGGTTCACAAGGGCATCAGAACTGGAACTGGAGGATCTCACCCCGGGGCACAGGAAACGAAGCTAATAGGGTGCATATACCCAGGGAGCTGGGCATGGAGCAACCCAGATAACCAGAACTAAAACATCCCGGTCTACTGGAACCAGAGCAGTCCATGGTACAGAAACAGAACCCATCAATGATGCTGGAACCAGAGCCGGGTTGTGTCCAGGAACTGGACTGAACCACGGGGCTGAAATTAGATGATCAGCTCCAGATGAAGCCATCACAGGCGAGGAAGCTCAGACTGATTGATAAGAGGACAGGCATCAGTTGGCGAGTGCTCTTTAGAATAGGCGAGCCTGCAGTGTCGGGCAAGGGAGTTCGGGGTGCTGAGTTGAGGGCAGGCATCATCCACTGTCAGTACCTCTAAACTCTTGGATCTGTCAGTGTTTAGGGCTCCCCTCTGCAGGATGCATGTGAAATTGCAGCCAACTGTGAGACACCTTAACTGTGTGTGTGTGTGTGTGTGTGTGTGTGTGTGTGTGTGTGTGGGCTGAGTAAAATACAGTTGTTGTGAAATATCAAACTGAGCACTGTTTGTGTGTTTGGTGATGGCCTTGCTTGATTTGCATATTAAATAAGACATTATATTCCCTTTAATTTGTTATTTTTTATATATCTGTTTTGACCCTGTGACCCTTCTCACTCCTGCCCCCTCTCCCCTTGCAGAAACCTGCTCCTGTACCCCGCATGAAGCGAGCTGGCAGCCGGGAGGTGCTACGAGACCCTAGTCCCCCTCCTTCCTTTGTCCCAGAGCCCCCCAAGGTAACCCTGCCTTACACCGGTCTTCCTTTTTACCCTCTTCACACCCATTTACTTTAAACCGTTTTCCCACATCAACTGGCCTAGTTGATCAGCCAAGGTGTGTTTAGTCTGTGAAGTCTTTTGGTTTTTAAAGAGTGCACAAGTTCAAATCCCAAGCCATGCCGCTTTGCCATCAGTGGCCGGAGTCCAAGAGCGCACAATTGGCCGTTGGCCAACATTGGCTGGTCTGGTCGTCTGTTGCTGGTGCGGTGGAGCTGGGGGCATGACTGTTGCCTGGCGATGCCAAGTTGGCGGCAGTTCAAAAAGAGGCAGTGGCTGGCTTTGCATGTATTGGAGGAGACAGGAGTTAAGACGGTCCTTACTGTCTGAGCAGTGCTAGGGGGCGCTACAATGGGGTGGGTTAATTGTTCGCACCATAATTGGGGGAAATTTTGACAAACGTTTTTAACGTTTAAGAGTGGACAACCAAGTAGGTAACAGTAACAGCCACTTTGATTTTCATCTATACTTTTATCCATTTGTATTAGAGAGATTTTTCCATTACCGAAAATGGTATCTTGAGTATTGGCCAGTACCAGTCTTAGATGTTAGATGAGCTGGTTTTAATTGAAGCTCTTCACTTAGGATAAGGAGCTCAGAATAGACCATCATTGCAGTGTGTGAGTGAGTGTGTGCTGCTTCAGATTAGATTTGTTATGGAATTGGATTGAATTCATTTGTTGTTTTCTCCACAATATCTGATAAACCATCTCTTTTTTTTGAGGTAATAGTTATACAGTGTCAAAAAAGCACATAAGCAAGTCTATTAGACATTACTGAGCACCTCAACATGGTTTGGCACAGTTGTGTAAAGACGCAAGCCTCCATGTTACATAGTAAAATTGGCAGCTACATTACCCTCATAGCTGCATCGCAAAACACTATGGCTGTTTAACTGGTGTACCTTCATGTATATTGATACAATTCTACCTGGCTTTCCCCACAGCACTGAAAACTGTTCCTCCAATATGTTTGTTCCAGGTCAGGTCTCATGCTCGTGGCAGTGACAGCAGAAGTTTTGACTCACACTCCAGCAGCACAGTGAGCAGTGACACCCCTGTTAGCTCTAAACCCCTTCCACCTCCTGTGGCCCTCAAGCCCAGCTTCTCTGGTCGACCTGCACCTGCACCTGCCCCAGCTCTGGAACGCGTCTCCGATGTAGAAGATCCAGCCAGCCGCTCATTCCTGGGCAAGGTGAAGGCCTTTGAGCAGATGGACCACCTGGCCAGAGCACAGAGAATGTTGGAGCTACAGGAGGCCGAAAACGCACGGGTTAGTCTCTCCCTCTCTCTCCATTTCACCACCCACACTCTGCCAGTATGTTCTCAGATGTGCTTGCATGCGTATTGATTGGCTTATTAGCTCAAATACTTGGTGAATAAAGTGATTCAGTACAAAAGGAACTTTATCTGTATCCTGTGCCATTTCATACATGAAAAGCATACACACAGCCAAGTAGAGGTGTAGAAATTCATTAGGGGTCCAAGCATCGAACATTTCTTCACGATTTTTACTTGCTGTAGGCTGATTGGTCTCCCCTTGTGTGTCTTTATTTGGCCCACCATGAGGTATACAGATGTAAATCAGGTTTCTACTGATTTCTTGGCTCATAACGAACAATGATTCGATTTGATTTGATCAGAGTGTTTACTTCTGACTCTCCAAACTTGCAGTACAACCCACCCAACGTTCCAAAAATGGTGTATTGGTTATTAGTTCTGAATCACATCAAAGTAATCTGACGAGTCATTTCGCAATGAATTGAGCTGTTGTGAAGTTCTAGATAAACCCCTATTCCCCCTGATTTAGACCATTACTGAAAAGCCTCTCCTTCTCCCTGCAGCTGGAAATCTCTCAGAAGCATCCTGATATTTATGCTGTCCCCATCAAACCAAAGCCCAATCAGAACAGACCGCAACCTATTGGGTGAGTTCAGTGCTTTTACACCAAGCGTGCACTACACTACATGGGCAAATTGGGAAATCATTACACCTACTACTACACCTAGCTTTTATGACATCCCGTTCTTAATCCATAGGCATTAATATGAAGTTGGTCCCCCTTTGCAGCTCTAGTAGCAGGGTTGAAAGTCTGCAGTTTTTGAGGCAGCAGAGTGTTGGAGAGTCTTCTGCACTATGCACAGAGCTCAGCACTCGGCCCTGACCCCGCTCTGTAACTTTACGTAGTCTCGCAGCAGTGGTATCCTATTACAGAACCACATTGGAATTCAGTGAGCTCTTAAGAACCACCCTAATGTGTGTAAAGGCAGACTGCATGGGTGATTAAAAGTTGTGTCCCAATACTTTTGTCCATAAAGTGTATTTACTCTGAACGAATCATGAATTTGGAGGAGTGCTGTGCTCCCAGTGTAAAGCACCCCTTATATTTTTCAGTTCCAGTTCAAACTCAGAATCTCACGGCTCATCTTCCAAACCACCCTACATGGAGGGTCGTGGCCACTACCGCTCTTCTGCTGCCGATGATGACGAGGAAGAGTATCGCCGCCAGCTGTCTGATCAGACTCGCAGAGGCTACTACAACCCACAGAAATACAATGACACTGAACTGTAGGATACAGTCTCCCAGCTCATAGCAACTGCTGAAAGGTTGGAGAAGCTTCATTCAGAATCATTCAGTCTAATGAGAAGCTGTAGCTCCATCAGTGTTTGTCAATTAGGTTGGAGGATAGAGCCTAGTTTTTTGTCATGTAATTGAGCTCCATCCTGTCTAGATTTGATTGGCTACAGCAGCATAATCCAGGTCAGCAGTGTAGTATTTTATTCCAGAAACTCTGGAAGTGTTTTGTAGTGAAATGTAAACTCCAACCCAAAGCGATTTGATTGAATGGTGATTTTTGACGTTGTATGGAAAAGCTTTGTCTGACCTTTCAGCAGTTGCTATGAAAGTTTGCATTCACATGCTCAAGACACACTGATCCAATGTTCTCAAAAGACCATTCACAGACCTAAACGTTGGTGTGCCGACACCATGTGTGATAATCTTGCAATCGACATCATGCTCATACTAGAAACTCCCATTTGCAGAATCGCACCCTGAGGTAAACCGAAAGGTCCCTTGAACATCACTGGATTCTTAAAATTACGAGATGGTCCACAAGTTAAAATATCAGTGACTCTACATCCATAATCTTCACTGATTAGCATTTGATGTTGCATGACAGCAAGTTTAGCGTATTGTAACACTACTTCCAAACCCCAAACTGTACTACTGGCGATCAGCTACCATTGAAATGTACACCAGACAAAACGTGTCCGCCTTGGAGCCGATGTTGAAAAGCAGCATTTATTTTTTCCTAGAGAAAACCAGGTCTGGAGTTATTTACTCTGAAACTAGCACTGAGGTCTCTTGGAAGGCTCTAAATCAGGGGTGGGGAACCGAGAGCTGGAGTCCAGCACAGTTTAATGACTTCCTGCTCTGAAACACCAACTTAATGTATCCGCTAAATCTTGCTCAAGCACACCTGATTCAACTCGCCTGTTAAGCACAAGAAAAGCCTCCATGACTGGAGTTCTCTGCTGAGAACTAGAGTGCTCTTCTCCTCATTCACACAGGTTCAGCTCTTCAGTTTTTATTCTAGAATTTTCTAAAGCTAACTGAGCTGTTTGTTGGACAATATTGGAACAGTGTGTTTTGACCTTTTAGTGTTTTGGCCCCTGAGTGTGATGTAGGATCACAAACTTTCACCTCTCTCAGTATACCAAGGGCTTTGCAAAAAGCGTGTGTTTATTATAGAACTGTAAGTCCGGGGGGGGTGTGGAGGTCTAGTGTGGAAATGAAGCATATATGGCATTACGTGCCACCCTCCTCTTCTGAGAAGTGAACATGGTCTATTTTTCTCTTTTTATATTTGTAACATTTTTATATGAAACAGAAAGACTAGGTGTATATTTTCATGTAGCTTCACTGATTCTATCGACTATTTTGTTACATATATTTGGAAAATGATTTTATTCATCTGCAGTATCTGTGTTTCCTCTAGCAAGTTTCTAGTCAGTGGAATATAAAGAAAACCAAATTCTATGTGCATCCATGTATGAATGGAAAGAGATGATCTATCCTGTTCTGTTCAGCTGCCTTAAACTTCGTGCTGTCTGATTTGAGGCTTTTGGAGGAGGTACAGCTACAGTTAGCATGCTAATGCATATATTTCCATACCTTTTATACAGTCTTTTTTGAATACATTTGAATATATTCGAAATTTGATCGATAGTAGGTCCGTACAATTTCTGTACCTTTATGATCTCTGCTCTGGACTCCCTGTGAATGTGGATAATGTAGAAAATCAGAGTGTTTTTAATTGTCAAAGACAATAAGACAATAAACGAAGTGCAAACCAGTCGGAATCTGTTTTCCTTTACTTTCATGAATATCATTACTGGCAATCATACTCTCAATAAATAAATTACATCTGTGCTCATAATGATAATATCTAGTATCTGGTAGCTTTTACTGCATTACAATGATAAATAGCCTCTTTATATTAGTTTAGGTCCAGTGTTTTGATCATATAATGTTATATATATATATATTTTACCATATCAGTCTTTGGTACTCTGGTGAACGTGTCGCATTTAGCCAGTGCCAGGTGGATGAATCTGTGGTGAGCATATACAGCCATGCTGGCCATACACTACATAATTGTGTACTTTGTCTTTTCTGTTGTAGACAAGTTTAAAAAAAAAAGGTAAAAAATTAAATCTATGTTGTTGGTCTAGAAAATCAATTGTAAAAGACATTTTTGTGAAATTGCTGCTTTTAAAGTAAAATACAATATAAACAAAGACCTTCCACAGCACAGAAAATGCCTTTAGAAAGCAACTTGTGAATAAACTACAATGTTCTCCAACATCTGCTGTATTTAGCTGCTTTCACACTGAATGCGGGTAAATCTGGTAGTAGGATGTGAGTGGCAAGAGCAGGGCGTATTGCGTTTAGTGTTATAATAGCTATAGAGTGTCTACATGCTAGAGGCTGAAGGAGCATCACAAGCTTAATCCCACAATGCACTTTAATTAGGGTGCTGCATTCAGCTCTGCCAGACTAGAAACCTGCCTGAATGCTGAAAAAGACACTCAACGTCGACGTGGTGGCGCGTCAACCAATAGAAACGAGGATGAAAATCCAAGATGAAGGAGAGGCCAATCAGCGTGGTGTATTCTTTCCCAGTGGTAGAATATGAAGACTTGCTGTGTCGTGTGGAAGCTCTGCACGGAGTGTGTTTGTAAAATGTTTTTTTAAATGGTCCAGATGTACACGCCTTCCAGACGGACAAGATCTGCATGTGTATGTGTCTACCGCTCCGTCTCCCTGTGGTGTCTAGTGTGTAGCCGCCCTGACTTCCATGAAAAACAGAATGCATGTCATTTAAAACTTTCGGTAACTTTAGCTAGTACGCTAATTATACTAGCTATCAAATAAATACAGAAATAAAGATTTAGCTAAATATGCTGAAAATCTGTTACCAGTAACCTGATAATGTAACATTTATGTTTGAGGTGGCTGCAATAGACTATTTTCAACCTAAACCCTGTGCTCTGCTGGGAGCCTATGGGAGGTCCTTATTGCACACTATGTTACTTTAGAAGCACACATTTCACAGAATCAAACACCAGCTTGGCTTTAAACCATCAACGCTGAGAGAAATAAATGCATTGTCCAGCAAACATGACTGGTTATACCTTTAAGATGTCATGCAGTGTGGCCCCAGCCTTACGGCCATGTTCAACTGTCAGTCAGGACCCAGACAGATTAAGGCAGGTCAAAATGCTCTGAGAGACAAAAAAAAAAAAAGATTTACATCCAGTAATAAATATGTAAACAATCACAGAAATATTCAATATTTGAACTGAACACGGGTGAGTGAGATGTAGCGCCGGCAGCCGTGCTTTCCGCGTGCTTCAGATGTAGACTGGCTGTTCCTGGGCGGTCAGCAGGCGGTACATGGCGGCAGGCATGGTCTTCATATGGATCTGAGGGAAAGATTGTCACTTTAATTCACACCCTTTTTGCAACCCTTTGTTTTCATCGTTTAACTGTAGCGTCAGTTTTACTCTACCTCTCCAACTGCATTTGAAAGAATGTGAACAATCTTCTCGTGGGGTGTGGCCACCACGCTCTGGCCGTTGATTTCAATGATGCGATGACCAACTCTTACTCCGCCCCTCTCAGCGATACCTCCCCTCATCAGACTGCAGATCTGTGACGGAGAGAATGTACACCAGCCATAACACTACAACCACCTGCCTAATACTGAGTAGGTATCTGGCAGCACCAAGATACAGATCCTGTACGTTATACGATGGGAACTCAATTAGCATCAATAAACATGTCTTAGGTGCCTATGACCCTGTCGCCCGTTCACAGCTTGTTTCAGTGGCACTTTTGGTAATTACTGACCACTGCATACCAAAAAAAAAACCACAAGACCAGCCTGATGTTTCAGAGATGTTCTGATCCAGCTGTCTAAACATCACAGTTTGATTCTTGTTAAAGTGGCTCAGATTCTTATGTTTGACTATTTTTCCTGCGTTTAACTCCCTCATCACCTTGAAGAACTGACTGTTCACTGCCTGCCTAATACAGTACGTTACTGTAGATGAAGATAATTAATGTTAGAGCTCCGGGCTATTGATGACAAGGTTGTGGGTTCGATACCTGGGCTCTGCAAGCTGCCACTGTTGGGCCCCTGAGCAAGGCCCTTCACCCTCTCTGCTACCTGGGTGCTGGAGTTGGCTGCCCACCACTCTGGGTGTGTGTGTGTGTGTGTGTGTGTGTGTGTGTGTGCGCTCACTGCCCCTAGTTTACTAGTGTGTGTGTGTGTGTGTGTATGTAGTACAGTGACCGATACATTCACCTTCACCTTTACTTTACTTTTCTTTATATTGTGTCAGAATTTCCTGATGAATGGACCAACAGAAATGTTCCATAATTTTGGAGATACAATGCTTTTGCATGTTTTAGCAGCGGGAGTATATTTGTTTTTTAAGATGCAGATTTTAACTTGCTGTTAATGAAGTGAACCCAAACTTAGCTTAATTATATGTCAGGACAGTAACCCTTTGTGTGCCCTACTTCAACTGTAACAGAGCTGCTTTGTGTGTTACGTATGGAAAATGACTGCTTTTACTGGTTCAGGTTTTAATTAATGCATAACTCACTTCATTAATTAAGAAGTACAACATAAAATCAATTCATTGGGGTCTAGATGATCTTTTTCATTCAGACTTTTGATAATCTCGGCTATCTGAGTTATACAGAGCAGCGTGCACAAAGCAGAAGCCACATCATCCTCAGTGTGTGAAGTTCATGTGCACAAAATAACAGCGACAGGCCAGACGTTACTCACAATGCCATTCTGAACGCTGAAGCCGAGCTGGTAGCGGAGGTCCGGTCTGCGGATGAGGACCATGGTGACTGGAGGACACCGGACAATGTTCATCTTAATCCTGGATTGAGACTTCAGCCCCTGAGGAGGAGGAGGTACACAACATTCAATACCAAGTCATTCATGATAAAATGACCACCTTCACTTGTCTTCTCTAGCTCTCTAAGCTGATAAACACCGCTTAATTAGGTGGGTTCCAGGTGGGCCATGTGGCTCTGAGGGGATTTGTACATACTTACTGGGACCCAGTTGGGCTTCCCAAATGGTACAGGCCATCTTAATCTCACATGGGTGCCATGCCTAAACCCTCCTCCTCCCATCACTGACCTTGGTGGGCATGGCTATGTGGGTTCCCAGTTTCCAGCAGAGCTACCCATACAGGCCCCGCATGGACATGTTAGCTGGGTCATATTCATTAGCCACAATATCTACACAATGCGGTTCATTAACAGTAGACTCTGAATGCCAAGCAGAAGATGACCCTCACTTTGATGATGCTCTGGCATGTGGACAGTGGCAGGCCCACCAGGCTGGTGCCGTTCACTGTCATGATCTGATCTCCGATGTTGAGACGGCCCGATTTAGCTGCTGGTCCGGCGTGCATGAGGCTTGCGATGATGACCGTGGGCAGTATGGACCCCCAGCCAGACTCCACAATGACCACCCCGAGCATCTCTCCTTTCTGCTTCTCTATGTACACCTGTTACAGAACGCACAGCAGCAGACAGTGTTTGAGTGCTGGAGAGCTCCAGCACACCTGACTCTGACTAATCAGCTCATTAATAAACCATTCCTGAGCTGAACGGAGGGTGACAGCAGGAAGCATGACAAACTGCTCACTTCTATGATTAGAAACCACAGCATTAGAGCCCACAAAACTCCAGGACAGGGCTGACGAAGAGTGTTACACACAGACACACTGGAGTAGCATAGCCAGTTCAGTCCCAGCTGTGTGGTTTTATGATTTTTGTGATTTTAACTGACTGTTGTGCCAAACTACCAAACTGTCTATGAGTCCAGTGTGTACGGTCAGGGTAAAAACACAAAGAACCAGGGGCCAGATTCACAAGTTCATAAGAATGGGCCTTAGAATGAGAATTATCCTCAATCTGTTCTTGAGAAAAGTCCAAACAGAAAGTCTAGGTCAGATTCATGATGTGTTTTTAAGCCAAAGAATTGTTCACAGCTCTGCTTTTACAATGTTGGATCACATTGTCCTTGGACACTGAACAAATCCTAAATAAGAAAACGCTGGTGGCCGTCAGAATCTCCTCTTTCTAAAAACAGGTGGTGAAAACGGCCCAAGGTTCCTAAATGCAATTCACGGTAGGAAGTTTTCAAATATTCTCTTAAGAAAGAAAACAATCTCCATTGTTTTCTTATGTAGGTTGTTGCATCAATGCAAGATACATTTTTTTTCTTTTCCATTTTTCAACTGAGAAAAAACAGAATCAAACTTCATTTAATTTCATTTAATAAATTTCGAAAATTCAGAAAAAATCCGTAAACAAGATCTAGAATCGAGGAAACAGTGGAGGAAACTGCCAACATGAAAAAAATCCTCTAAATCCAAATGTTTGTGGACACTAGGGGTGCGCAATATATAATGTCAGAATCGTCATCATGCTATGTCATTTAAAAAATACAAAAGAAAAAATTGCATTGTTCTCGTTTTTCATGACAGATCTTGCAGAGGCAGATTATATCTCTCCAATATCAATTTTTTGGCTCCAGTCTTGGATTGCATTATTAATAATCATGGTTTCGGATTATTGCCTTCTGGAGAATTCTGCAAAAAAAAATATTGTATTTTTTATATCACGATATCTATCACAGAGCAACTAAATATCTCAGTCACTTTTTTCATACAGCCCTTTGTGGACACCCCCCTTCTAATGAATGCATCCAGCTACTTTAAGCTGCATGCATTTCTGATGTCAGAAAGCTGCATAATTGTCTTATGTAGAAACTAACAGTACTTTAAGAAAAGTCTTAAATCTGTTTAAAAATTAATATAACTAAACTGATAATTTTTTACAGTCTGAGTAAAGGCTGCACAACATATCAGTATAGCGTGGTTATCGCAACGTGAACGTGTGCAATAGTCACATCGCAGAACATGCAATGTTAATTTTTGTTTCTTTTTATTGTTTCATACAAAATTCACACTGTGTAAAGTGTCTTAAGGAAGTGTTTTTTTTCGTCATACCTGAGATACATAAGAGATATATTGCTTAAATATATCTATAATATTATATTTCCACATTCGTAACATATATTTCATCCGTACAATTTTGTCTTTACTTACTTTTGGCAACTATGTGTTTGCAATGTTATTATTGTCTGTTTAAATGATTTCTGAGGAACTAATTAACGTAACGTTTTTTCAGAGCACTTCAGATTTAAACACTCGAACCAGAGATGAACTCCAATCTGTACTACAGCCATTCCAGCTACCTACACTAAACCCCAGCACTGCACGAGTCGTCGGTTCACTGGCAACAGCACAACAGCACATTCTTCTATCATGATACAGAGGGGAACTCACGTCTCTGCAGTTCTCCGACTTGGAGAAGTGGATGAGGTCATCGTTGTACATGTCCTGAGTGTTGAGCAGGTCACTGTACTCTCTCTGGCTCAAATCTTCAGGGTCAATACCATTCGCCCTCAGGAACTCCTGATACGCCACACTGAAGGCCTGACCAATGGACTGAGCTATCAGCTGAGCCTGCAGAGAGGAAGGAGAGGGAGAGGGAGGGTGAGAGAGAGAAAGAGAGCATCAGATCGAGAGAGCTCACGCCACAGCGAGAGAGTGTGAATGAGGCATGAACAGCTGGTTAGGTGTGTGTGTGTGTGTGTGTAAGTGTGTGTGTAGGGGGGAGCAGGATTGTTGGATTGTTTAAAATGAGGCTTCAAATGAAGTAACTGGGTCTGTTTTCAGTGCTTCAGGCTTTTAAATCTGTATTTGAAGTCTTGTAGTTGACACTCTTGCAAACTACACTATATGTCCAAATGTTTGTGGACACTCCTTCTAATAAATGCATTCAGCTACTTTAAACGGCACACACACAGCTTGTCTAGTCCCTGTAGAGAAGTATTGCCATTAGAATAGGACTCTCTTGAGTAGATAAACATGAACCTATTGGCATCATGCGTTATGCCAGGTGTGGGCTAGAGGGGTATAAAGGCCCCTAGCATTGAGCTGTGTTCTCTGGAATGATGGTGGTGCTCCATCCAATATTTCTGAGATGAGTTGGAAATGAGGTGGGGTGGCAATCATCCAACATCCTGACCTCATTATCACTCTTGTCACTGTATGCAATCAAATCCTCATGGCAATGCTTCCAAATCTAGTAGAAAGCCTTCCCCTGACAGTGGAGAAACAATGAATGAGGTGTCCCAATACTTTAGTCCATATAGTGTATAATATAATAAGGTGATGATCTCACCCAAAAAAAAAACAGGTGCCTTGACTCCAGTGATACGATGGCAGAAGAACTTTATCTTTATGTACCTTCAGGCGAAGTTCTGACCTGACTTTCTGGTACCAACTTTATAAAAGCAGTTTTTCAAACTCTTGTTAAGTTTTACAGTGTTTTACTCACGTCCTCCGACTCAAAGACGTGGCAGACCATCCTGTACTGGCGGCAATCGTCTCGCGCTGGGTTTGAGTGCTGCACGTCCGCTGTGTCCAACTGCTCCTGAGCGCTACGTGACCGGACCATCTTCCTCCGGGCCATCAGCACCACCATGTTCCCGATGTCCGCGATGTACGAGATGGTTCTCAGAGGATGGTCCATCATGGTCTCCTGCTAGGCAAGGATGTTATGAGTCATGCCATGGAAAAAACTCAACCAACAGACCAATGAGCCCCTTGAACCTTTCATTTTAAGACGTATACATCTTATACCCTGCCCAAGGCGCATCGCGATGCCTATTGCTACCTTACACCCAGTCCCAACAGTCTATTCTCACACCTTCAGCATGCATCATTTAAATAGCAACAGTGCTTGCGAATATATCTATGCCGATAGGCGTGGTAGTCTTGAAATCAGGTGTGCTCAGGTAAATTTCTGGCATACTGACAATGAAAAGAAAAGTTAATAGTCAGTACATACCAGTTGGCAGCTATGCTTATACTTTTACATCAACAATAAACAGAATACAAAATAAAAGAATTAGTATTTTAGAGGCGAGGCGCTCCACTGCTGCAGCAAGCCTTCCCAGACTGTGCACAATGCGCCATTGAAATATCAATCCGCCAAAGTCAGACCGCACCTGGCTCTTAAAGGGAATAGGGATACACTGATTGGTTTATTATTGCACGTTACGCTCAAAACACACCCATCATGAATTAAGAGACTTAGTACATGCCTTTTGCACATTTTGAGATAGCAAGGCGTACTTCTCCTGTCGTTACGACGGTGCGCAGTTGACGGCTTGCCTAAAGATCGCTAAAATAGGGCCCATTGTATCTGTTCTTGTGTAGAATCTGCATTAGGCCTGAAAACTGCAGTGATTGCAGGACTGGCCTGAATAATCTGAATACTCAAGTATTTGTCAGTTACGTTGGTGTTTCTTACTCTATTCAGTATTCTGAAGCTTTGACCATTTTTAGCCACAAAAACTGCAACCAAACCTACCATAAATTTCATCACCAGAGGTCTTTAAAAAGAGCAGTTACTGATAGAATACGGAACATTTGGAGCATCTTTGGTTCCAAAATGGGATAGAAACGCTCCAAAACGTGGAATAAAATCTTTCTACATTAACTTCCATTGAAAAGTTACTATTTTAGACTGACAATGTTTTTGACAATGCCTATATATTTTGATATGCCTATTTATGATCACAAATTTTGTCCATACGCCCACATCTGTAGCCCTGGTCTGAATGCAAGTGACAGATGAGGGAAAGAAGAAAACCTGGAGGAAAACAAAGGAAAGGAGAAGCAAGAAGCTATAACTAGAAAGAGAGAAAGAGAGAGGGTGAGAGCGTTACTCACCTGTGTGTCAGCGTTAAGCACTTTAATCCTCTGAGTGGACATGAAGAGGTCCACCTCGATGGCAGATGGAACCTCACCCTCAGCCCCCTGCTGACACCCCACAGGAAAGAAAACAGCGGTCATTCTTTAGGGTGTAAAATCAGGTAAAAGGCCTGAAAACTGTTCTGATTGTTTACAGTTCTTTATAACAGCTCAATGCATCATGAAACTTCACTTCATCCAATTCATTTGATTCAGTATATTGTTTTTTGTTTTTTTAAGTACACTAAATATAATATAGACTGAAAAATTATTTTTTTAAATGTAAAACAGCCTGGATTTCTTTTATTTGTGGCACAAATAGGAGCGCCTCAGGATGCATTGATGCATTTTTACAGCTCTAGTCTTTCTACAACACTATCCAACTACTCAGTGCCAAGACACACAAATACACAAGGATGACAAAGGACCAGCTAAACACAAAACATCTGGACAGGGTGATCAGCGCAGAGGGGCTGGTTCTCCCTTTAATATTGTCTATATTTCTGCCTCTGCTAATCCCGTCTATTTCATCTAGCAATTCCCACAAAGTTCAGGAACATCCGACATGAGATAAACATCCCTCGGATCACCGACGACAAAAGTAATCACTTCACAGTGAACACGCAGACTCCTGCCTACGAAACAACTACGCATCCAACATTAACAGCATACTGTACCTTCTGCCTGTTTTGGGCCTGTTTCTGGGCTGCCTGTTCACCGAGGAACAAAGAAAAGAAGAGCGGGTCAGAAGAAGCCCACAAAATTCAAAGCGACACGATGGGGGGCCAAGAAGCTATTGGTTATTCCAGATGTGATATTATGGGAGAGTTTGGCCAAAAGGGGGGACAGGGTGGGCGGGTTGTCATGGTGAGGAATCCCTCACAATGGGATAGGCTAATGCTTCGTATGAACTCCTATCAACATGCCCTCGCCTTATTGGAGTGGCATCAGCAGCCCCGAGGAGCAGAAGTGTCTGCAGACATCAACTGTTTGTCACTCATATTTGTTTGTTGTTGCCCACTCACTGCTTTACCGAAGAATACAAACCCCTCTGCCAGTCTGCCTGAGAAGCCTCACGTAACCTCCAGCACAGGATTTACCATGAATTCAGCACAGGCATCAGCACTCATTAAGCTTTCATTCAAGCATGAGTACTGGTGCATGTGTGTGTCCACCTGCACATTTTCACACTTTGCATATGAAAAATCAAAAACAGCATCTAGTTCATATCATTTTTAATCCATTTGACCATCTTACCTTCAGCCCCAGTCCGATTATATCATTAATTCATACACATCTGCAGTAAGACTGCCTCAACATATACTATATGTCTAAATATTTGTGGACACCCCTTCTAGTGACTGCATTCAGCTACTTTAGGTAGCACCCACTGCTGGCACAGATGTGCAAATGTACACACACAGACTCTGTGAGGCAGAATGAACCTATTAGCACAGTGCTGCCTAATGCCAGGCATGAGGGGGCTTCATAAAGGGGTATAAAGCCACCCAGCATTGAGCTGTGGAGCTGTGGTTTTCTGGGTCGATGTCGTTCCATTCAGTGCTTTGGGGATGAGGGTGGGGTGGTGATCATGCAACATCCTGACCTCACTAACACTCCAGCTGCTGAATGCAATCAAATCCTCACGGCAATGCTGCTCCGAAATCTAGCAGAATTACTTTCCTGGACAGTAGAGACAAAATAGGACCTCTTTTTTTAATATCCTTGATTTCAGAAAAAAACATGAATGATCAGATGTGCCAGTACTAGGGCTGGGCGATATGGTAAAAATACTAGATCACGATATTTAAAGACTTTGTCCGTGATACACAATATTTATCACAATATCACTGTAATCATAGACTAAAAACATCAGCAGCGACAGATTCTTTAAAAGTACTTTTCAGATACTCGTACTGAATACAGTGATTTTTATTCAACCTCTGCTGAGCTTCTAATTAAACCAGCCTAATCCCACTATTAGTAATGCAACCTGCAGCTGATCAGTTTTTATTAAGCACTAACAGTATCGTCCATATGCATAGAAAAGCATATTGTTATCACATAACAAAATTTATCACAATACAATACAATGTCATCATATTGGCCAGCTCTACCTGATACCTTTGTCTATACAGTGTATTTTGCTTTTTGCTTCTCAGTGTGTCTCTGCAAATGCAACAGAATTACTGTTTACTAAATGGCAAACTAGCTGCCATTGTCCATTTAGAAATGGAAGTCTCAGGCATGTTTAATGCTGTGTACAATGGCATGCAAACATTTGGACACCCCTGGCCAAAATGTCTGTTACTGTGAACAGCTAAGCAAATAAAATGTGCACTGATTTACAAAAGGCATGAAGTTGAAGATCAAACATTTTAATATTATTTTTTATTTTTATTTATCTTTTACAGTTTCAAATTAACAAACCTTTGGGCACCCTGTGTGGTCAGTACTAGTAACACTAGTAACTCTAAACGCAAGCACATCCTCTGTTTGGATGCAACTTGAGAATATGATCCCATAACGACAAGATGCAAACCTTCGAGCTAGAAACTCACTCCTCCTCTGGTGACTTTATTGCTGTCCGGATGCGAGAGTTTTATTACTGAGGAGACTTGTAAACATTTCTTTTACAGACGTCCCAATAATCCACTAATTGGACTAATCCAATCTAAATAGGGCTTAGAAGTCTTTTGATTCTGGTTGGGGGGGGATTTCCACCCATTCCTTCCTGCAAAAGGCTTGTAATTCTGAGACATTCTTGCCCAGAGTTTTGCATGGACCTCCTTTTGTTTTTCTACCCTGTATTATAGAATTTTACAAACATAAATACTATACTGCATAAAATGCTGTATGCCTTCAGGAGATCAGATCATTTTCTACCCACTTACCTACTCACAGTCACAGAAATTTTGATCAGGAGTGCCCACACTTGTGCATGCCACTGTATGTATGTGTGTATAAATCATATGTAAATTACCCTCACAATCCTGGCCAAGGCCACCACAGTCTTAGCAGCTGGCTCTTACCCGGACACGATTCATGGCCTCCTGGGCCTGCTGCATGCGGGCACTCTTGGTGGGTGTTCGCTCTGACAGCAGCTGGGTGGAGCCCAAGTAACTGGCAGCGAATATGATGCCATCAATTAAATCCTCTGGATCACATGGCCCTGGAACTGGAAAAATGCATAAGCATAAAAGCTATAAGCATAAGGTTACATGCCAACATTGACAACAATATTATTATTATTATTATTATTATTTACATCTAGTATTACTTACTATTATCTATTGTTTTTCTTATTATCACTACTACAGAACTGAATTCCTTAAAGTGGAATTCCACCAATCTCTCGGTATAATGAATTCCTTAAAATGGTGCAATGCAGAGAACCTTATTGACTCTGTCTAAAGAGCTTAACACCTTGAACCTTAACAAGCTATTCAAAGAAAGACACAAACACAAAAACAGTAGGAATATGTTTCCTGAGGCCAGAGACATTTACATTATTTTGAGAAGATTTGGGCCTAAAATGTTTCGTTCCTGAAAGTCACCAAAGACCAAAATTTCCAAGATGTACCACTACCTTACCATCAACATTACACTAGTACACAAGTCATTTTGGATAGTAAACATCTGAACTGATATTGCAACCCCTGATATATACATTTTACAAAGTAATGTACAATTACTAGGTACATATTTACAAATATTTGCATAGTAATTACATTATTTCACATAAAAAACACTTTAGTTGTTTAGTTGTATAAAATACCTACATTCTGGGAGGAATAACCTGCCTGAAGCCCCTACCTTGTGTCTTCACATGTCTACGACAAGTCTGCGCAACCCTCCACCACCCAGTCAACTCCCTCTTAACCCTTTCATCTATCATTCCTGGCTCCACATATTTGAGTACTCAGTCTTCTCCCAAACCATCCTAAGCTGAAGACTTGGTCTCAACTAGCAAAGTCTTAATATTAATGAGTTCAAGGAGGAGTTAATACTACTGTTCCTTCAACTACTACTACGACTACTATTCCCACCGCTACTAAAGATGCTAATTATGATAAAAAGAAGATGAACTTACCATCAACGTATGTAGGAAAGGCAGCCAGATTTCTTCTAAGCTGGATATACGCAAATATACAAACAGCACCGTCACAATTTCTATCAACCTTTCTGAACACCATTTTGAACAAGTCAACGTAGCACAGGCCCACCATAAGCCAATCGCTCACCTCTTCAGCAGGCGGTAAGCTGGGAATGACATCTGCATCCCGGCACGGATGCGTCCTTGAAGATTCTGCTCCCAGAGGGGCTATGCAATCTGCAACTGGAGCCTAAGAAAATGACAGAATGGCAGCTGATGGTGTCAGTGGTTGATGTTTTAATCTGTAACTACCTTTGCAGTGTTCGTTTTGACTGAATGCGGGAAACCTCAGAGGAGGAGGATGCAGACCGCCAACTTGAGAGTGAATGCAGACATGTGGGCAATCACTCACCTTGTACTGTGGAGAAGAAAGCTGAGGGTGAGCCGGTGAACAGAGCTGTGGGTGGCACTCCTCCGCCGGGCTGACGTCTCGCCTCATCACCCACACTGGCTCTTTAGGCTTGTCGGGTGTATAGGGAGAACGGACTGTCTTGGTCTTTACTTCCTCAATGGCCTCCTTGATGTCCTTTATTGCCAAAGAGATGGCATCTCCAGAAATCTTTGAGAACCCTTGCACTGGGCTTTGAGCCCCTGCAGATGGCCTGTCTTCTACTGACTCACTTATGTCTGCGCCAGGTGAATAGGGACCAACCTCAAGTGGCTCCTTTTGAAGCTCATGAAGCTCTTCAAAGCTGCTGTTGGAGCTTGTGTGCTTCCTGACATGCATGGTGCCTCGATCAGGGCTGCTGGCCTCATCACCTGACTGTTCGTCATAGTGGTGCAGCCTGGACCCCACGGAAACCAGCTGTCTGGGGTCTTCTTGTGGGCTGACCTGGAGTTTAGGCTCTACAGTAGACAAATCCTGGTTCTCTTGCTGTTCTTCAGACTGTTCCTGGTAGTCTTCGGTGAGATACGATTCTGGTGGGCTCATCTGGTAGAGTTTTGGGTAGGAATCAGAATAGGGTTCTGGACTGGAGTCTGAGAGAGGTTCCTCGTAGGAATGAGCCCGAGATCGACATTCAAGCTTTGCATCTGTGCTGACTGGAGTGCAACTGGTCTGGCTGAAATGGGCAGGGCCTGCTTTGGGCTCTGTGGTGTAACTCCTGAGGGGTTCTGAGAAAGGCTGAAAATGAGGCATGGCTAATGACTTCAGAGGAATCGCGACAAAGGGTGGCACATCCACCCTTATGGGCCCAGTCCTCCTGCTGTGGGAGCGAAAGCTGTCTTTTGATCCAACACTGACTGCTATCCAGCCATTCTCACCCTGGTACTCTTGCTCCTGATCAACCTTTTCATGAGAATCTATCTCCTCCTCCATTTTTTCCTGACCTCTCTCCACTTTCTGTTCTTCTCCACCTCCTTCACATTCTTCCTGGTCCTTCTCTGCCTGCAGGTCCTCTGTCTGCTCCGAATGGGTGTGGAGGCTGCTCTCTGTACTGGAGGAACAATGTAGGCCTGGGCTGGCTTCATCCTGCTCCTCAACAACTGGTGCCTCCTGTGGTGGGGGAGTTAACTCCTCCTGTGGAGAAGGAGTCAGCGTCTCTTGTGAAGAAGGAGTTAGCAGCTCCTGTGATGAAGGAGTCAGCAGCTCCTGTGAAGATTCTTCAGGAGATAAAGCATCTGTTGCCTGATCTGTCTCTGGACCATTAGGTGGTCGTTGCAGTGCTGTATCTCCAAAACCCTCCCTAGGTTGCTGTTTGCTTCTGTGCTGATGGTGAGCTCTCTCTCCACTCCGGCGGTACCTGGCCACCGCCGGACGTGACTGTTGTCCTTGTCGTGGCTCGGCATCTCCACTCTCGCTTGCCTTCCGCTGTGCCTGACCCGGGACATGCCTCCTGCGGTGTCGTGGTGGTCCCCGGCTAGTCCCAGATTGGTGTTGGTGGGACTGCTGGTGGTAGTGATGGTGATGATGATGATGGCCATTTCCTTGACCGTCCTGGTTGTTTAGCTGGCATGGCCTCCACCTGGGACGACCACCTCCTTCTAAAGGCGTCCCATTAGGCTGCCGGCCGCGATGAGGTGGGGGGACTCTAGATCCCGTCTCCTCCGGCTCCTCCCTGTGACTCATGGTTGCTGCAACAGAGCGGACATGACCTGGATGGCGCTGCACAGCCTGATGGAGATGAGAAAATCAGCTGAGGTCAGTAGATCATCTAGTGGCTCACAGCTAGTGCAAAAGCTTTATTTCTCAAATGAGACTGATGTTTTTGTAGGTAATCAAGGGTGCGAAACTCAGGTCCCAGAAGGCCAGATTTTTGCTCAGGCACACCTGATCGGTTTACTATGCATGTTACAGCAGGGATCGGAAATCAAGGGCCGGAGTCGAGCACAGTTTTCTGATTTCCCTGCTGTAACATGCAGATAAATCCTATAACATGGGTGTGAGGACTATATACAATGAGTAATTTAGATTTCATTGATTACTTTTACCCCTTTAACTGTAGCTTTATTAAACAGTTATTCATTTTGTGACGGAAATTCGCACCCCACCACCACCCCTGCATCTCCTGATGGTCCAATTATGCTAAACCTCTGCCTGACAAGGAAGGTGTCTGGCTTCAGGTCCCATCAGCTCGAAGTCCCTTAGAACTCCAGCCCAAATTTCTTGAATTCCCCTTACTTCTTCCTTGTCTTCACAAAAACCTACATTAGCATTTCAGTAATACAACAAGGGATTCCAGGCTTTTGTACGGTAGTGTTACAATAGCGAGGCACCAGCATGACCAGCCATAGCCTCCTTTCAAACTGCCTTCAGGTCACATATGCAGCACCACTCCGTAGTAATGTGGGGAGAGAGGCAGCAGCTATCTACCCACCCAGTGTGAGCAAACCAACTGTGCTCTTTCAGGCTCCGGCTGCTGATGGCAGGCAGCATGACCCGGGATTCAGACCAGCAAGTCTATGGTTATAGTGGCAGCGCATTAGTCCGCTGGACAAGTCGAAACCCCTGTCAGCTACCTTCTTACTGCCCTGTCCCATCGCTTCAATGAGGATAGCAGCGACAGCATAGCTGCCAAATCCTAACCAACAACCAACCCTGCTAATAACCCAACTCTGATCTAACCTCCACCTTTACTATGCTGCTTCATTATAATGTGTGTTAGCAATAAGACACTGTCTGTGGCCTCTATAGTACACCCTGGGGATAAGGGCTCGATCTCAGAGGAACGAGAGGGTTAATCTCCATCATTTACTCTGGCCCCCAAACCGCTGGCAGATGGTGGGGCAGGAGACAAATCACAGACGTCATTCAGACCCGCAAAAGGGGGGGGGGGGGGGGGGCGGTTAAGGATAAGGTGAATTATCCTGCCCTTAGCAACCTTACATGAGAGAAAGCACATTCCAATGAAGAGGTGCTGGATGCAAAGACAGCAGCATCGGTTGTATAGCTGGTGGAGCTGAAAGTGTAAGCTTGGCTGCAGCTGTTTAATGGAGGATTGACATACGATGACTCTGTTTACGTTTCATTGACTGTTCGTAATATGACCCCCTTTAAGGTCAGCCCTAAATCAAAAGTGACCCTTTTGACCTTTTAGTTCAGGTGCCAGAACATATGTTTGATATTGATATTTTAATGTATGGCAACAAAAAGCTCTACACCATATCCCAGGAAACTGTCACACAAGACCCAGAATCCACTGCGCTGTACACAGAACAGTGCAGAATAATGACTACTGGTCTGTACATGCAAGTCAGCTCCAGACAGGCGTCAGTAACCAGTCCCGTTTCCATCTCCCGTCCACCAGGAGGGCTGGGCGATGGGCCGTGGCCCAGCCACAGATGGCCTGACTGTAGGCCTCAGCCACACTCCCGTATCGCCTGGCCTGGAGCTCAGCACGTCCATCTGTCGAGTCTCCAGACAAAACCCGCAGGCTGGGGATTTGCTTCACCATTAACTCAGTGATCTTCAGCTAACCCCCTTTGGCAACACCGTAGCCCTTATCTCTATTTGCGGTGTGTTTACGACATAGACTTGTAGTGTTTACACCAGCAGCCATGTCTGATTGCAGTCTTGTTCCAAAAATGAAGAAAAGGCTGCATCCAAAATCAAACCTAGTAGGCTTTCCCACCATAAGAATTGCATTCATTGGTATAGTCAGGATAATAACACTGTCGCATGTCATTTTGAACACAATTTAAGCCTTTGTGAGCTGTAGGCAACCCCCCATCGCACAATGCTACCAGGGCTGGGAGGGTGAAGGCTAGCGTGTGCTGTGTAGGCAGCAAATAAGATGCAGAGTATTTTGTGCCTTGACATTTGGCTGTGTCCCAAACCAAACCAAGTACACCATCATTAGAACTCCATTTATTAGTATAGTCGGCATAATGATATGATATAATATATTATATAATTATGAGCTTTATTGAGCTGTAGGCAGCAAAATATGATGCAGAGTATTTTGTGTTGATATTTGGCTGTGTCCCAAACCAAACGTAGTACTATTAGAACTCCATCCATTAGTACAATCAGCAGAGTTTTTGGTGCTTTGATATTTGGCTATGTCTAAATCTCGATCTTAGCGTTTCACCATTACAACTGCATTCATTAGTATAGTAAGCATAATTTATAGGTTCTAAGGAATGCAGCCTTAATGAGCTGCCTAGACTGTCGGCAGCAGAAGATGATGAAGAGCATTTTGTGCCTTGATGCTTTTCATAGTTCTGTGAGTACTTACTTCAGGCATGTGGTTACGCCAACAGCAGTGATCAATCACACCAGTAGCAAATGGTAAATGCAGGGATTGGTCCAAAAGTGAAGAATTTGCTTTGGTTACGTCTCAAACCAAACCAAGTACACCACGACCAGCACAGCATTCGTTAGTACAGTGAGCCTAACTATGGGTTTGAACGCAGCCTTTGTGAGCTGCCGTTTTAGGCATGTGGTTACATCAGCAGTCATGGCAAATGCAGTACATGGTCCATATATGAAGAAATTGCTTTGGTTACGTCTCAAACCAAACCAAGTACACCACCATTAGAACAGCATTCGTTAGTACAGTAAGCCTGCGTTCTGCCTAGTGAGCTGCCTAGACTGTAGACGGCAAAAAAGGATGCAGAGTATTTCATGCCTTGATATTTTCATAATTCTGTGAGCGTTTTAGGCATGTGGTTACATCAGCAGTCATGGCAAATGCAGTACATGGTCCATATATGAAGAAATTGCCTTGGATGTGTCCCAAACCAGACCTAGTACATCACCATTAGAACTACGTTAATTAGTACAGGATGTATAATACAGGGCCTGATACTATGTGGTGTTGATCGCAGCAGCAGTGAGCTTCCCAGACCGTAGGCAGCAACAGAGATGATGCAGAGTTTTGTGAATTATATTTTTCATAATTCTGTGAGTATTTCAGACATGTAGTTACATCAGCAGCAGTGATTAATCACATCAGCAGCCATGGTGTTTGCTTGCAGTCTTGTTCCAAAAATGAAGACACTGCTTGCGTAGTTGCGTCCCAACTCAAACCTAGTACAGCACCATCAGAACTGCCTGCTTTAATAAATGAGGTATAATATATCATGTATAGTGTAATCTATGTCGTGGGATATTGGGATGCAGCCTTTTTGGCTGCGTCCCAAACCAAACACTAGAACTGCATAAATAGTATAGTATGTATAGTATAATACTATGTGGTGATTAATGCAGCCTTAGTGAGCTGCCTAGACTTCAGACAGCAAATATCAATATGTTCAATATGTGTAATATGAGGGTTTGTATGGAAACAAATCCAGTAGATGTCTAAAACACTGAGAACGGTCAGAGGGAACAGCATGTAGTCTGTTCTCCACTTGGTAACGTTAGTAGACAGGTAGGGCTGCTTATCTCTGCCTGAGCATTTCTGCTCTGCCCACACAGCGTAATATGGACATAATAACCTAGTAATACGTACAAAACACGCCTCCAAAATTCACTGCGTTCATTTCTGAACAGCTCGGCTGGTTT
>NC_132893.1:30006781-30011781 GCF_030463535.1 Salminus brasiliensis
AGAGAACTAAGACTGGCTGAAAGGAAGTGGCGGAAGTCACAACATGACTCCGACCTCCACTCTTATCAGTCTCTTCTCTCCAGGTTTAGAACGGAAGTTGCTGCCGCTAAAGCATCTTACTACAGGGGGAAATTGGAATCCTCTGCATCTGACCCACGCAAACTATTCACCATCTTCTCCTCTCTCCTCAACCCTCCTACTCCCCCACCTCCCACTACCCTGTCTGCAGATGATTTTGTCTCCTTCTTTGAAGAAAAGGTTGACAAGATCCGCCGATCTTTCCCCCCCGCCTCTACCCAGCTCTCTAGGCACTGCCCTCCTCCTCCCTCTTCTCTGACCTGCTTCTCTCCTCTTTCCACAGATGACCTCCTACATCTTCTCACCTCCAATAATCCTACCACCTGTCCACTAGACCCTGTTCCTTCCCCTCTGTTCCAAACAATCGCTCCAAACCTCCTTCCCTTTATCTCCTCTATCATAAACAGCTCTTTGTCATCAGGTCAGGTACCGTTGGCCTTCAAGTCTGCCAGAGTCGTGCCCATCCTAAAGAAACCAACTCTAGACAGCTTGGACATCGGCAACTACAGACCTATCTCTCTTCTCTCTTTTCTCTCAAAGATTCTCGAACGTTCCGTCTACAACCAACTGTCTCTCTTTCTCACTCTGAACAATCTTCAGGACCCTAACCAGTCTGGCTTCAAAGCTGCACACTCTACTGAAACTGCTCTCATTGCAGTTACAGAGAAGCTCCATGCAGCTAAAGCTGCCAGACTGTCCTCGGTTCTGATCCTTCTCGACCTCTCCGCAGCTTTTGACACAGTGGACCACAAGATCCTCCTGTCTATCCTTGCCGGTCTTGGAATTACCGGCTCTGCATGGCAATGGTTTGCATCATACCTGCAGGGACGCTCATACCAGGTAACGTGGCAGGGCAACACGTCCGCTCCTTGTAGTCTCTCCACTGGCGTTCCACAAGGCTCAGTTCTTGGTCCTCTTCTTTTCTCACTGTACACTCACTCTTTTGGTAAAGTGATATCCTCTCATGGATTCTCTTACCACTGCTACGCCGATGACACTCAACTCATGCTCTCTTTCCCACCGTCTGACACACAGGTTTCTGCCCGTGTCTCAGCATGCCTCGCCGACGTCTCTTCTTGGATGGCGGCTCACCATCTCAAACTCAACCCCTACAAGACGGAGCTGCTGTACATCCCGGGAACTGCTGGACCAAGAAACGATCTTCCCATCACCTTTAAGAACTCACTGGTCACTCCTTCTACTGAAGCCCGAAGCCTTGGTGTAGTGATGGATGATCAGTTATCGTTCTCAAGTCATGTTGCAAACGTAACTCGGTCCTGCAGATTCCTCCTGTACAACATCCGGAGAATTCGACCCTTCCTCTCTAGAGGTGCCACCCAGGTCCTTGTTCAGTCTCTCGTCACTTCCAGACTTGACTACTGCAACTCTCTTCTGGCTGGTCTCCCTCTGCGCACCATCAGGCCCCTGCAACTCATCCAGAATGCAGCGGCACGGGTCGTCTTCAATGTCCCAAAATTCAGCCATGTCACTCCACTGCTGCGTTCTCTCCACTGGCTTCCTGTAGCTGCCCGCATCAGATTTAAAACACTGACGCTGGCCTACAAAGCCAAGAACGGACCAGCCCCTCCGTATCTGATGGCAATGGTCAAAAGCCGATCCGCACCAAGAGCCCTTTGAGCTTCATGTATGGCTCGGCTTGACCCGCCATCCCTCAAAATCCGCGGAAGACAAGCGTCCAGACTTTTTTCTGTCCTGCACCGAAGTGGTGGAACGAGCTGCCCCTGGGTGTCCGAACGGCCGAGTCGCTCGCTGTCTTCAAACGCAGACTGAAGACCCACCTCTTCAGAGAGTACTTGGACGAATAGTTCTATGGTCGCCTTATTGTCTTGTGTTTAGCAATGTCTAAGCTTAGAGGTATCTTTTGAATTATTAGCCTATTCTAACTAGCTAAGGTTTTCTTGGGTAAATAGCAAAGCACTTTGTAAGTCGCTCTGGATAAGAGCGTCTGCTAAATGCCGTAAATGTAATGTAAATGTAAGATGATGTTGGAAGCTGAAAAAATGGACAAGCTCAAGATCCAGAGTCACTTTGTCAAGAATTAAATTGTGATGGCAAGACGACTGGGTCAGAGCATCTCCAAAACATCAGGCAGGTTTTTTGGGGTGTTCCCACTATGCAGTGGTCAGTACCTATCAACAGTGCTCCAAGGAAGGTCAACTGGTAAACCATTGACAGGGTCATGGCTCCCTAGGGCACACCTTACAGGACTTCTAGAACCTGGTGCTTACATCTTGGTTCCAGAAACCACAGGACACCTTCAGAGGTCTTGTGGAGTCTTGTGCCTTGCTGGGACAGATCAGTTTTGGCAGGTGGTTTTAATGTTATGGCTTGTTGATGTTTTTTCTCGTAGTTGAGATTAAGTCTTTGTCGGCCCGTGGCCCCTTTTTTATTATAGACCACCTGCATATCGCCTGACCTCTGCAGACTTGGCTATGAAATGTGCAAACATTTACAGGACAAAGGCATCTGATTTAAAGCTTTCCAAATGCTTAAATATGAAGTCATAGACTGACTCATGCCCCCACCCTTTCCTTGTGTTGTCCACCCATCTTAATATCACTCGTTTATCACATAACTTAGTGTGCTTTCCACTCTCTGGAGACCCCATTCCCAAAACATGCTTCGCTGGGTCGACACAGTGGCCAAAGATGACAGGAATCTAAAAGGCAGCTAATATGAAGCAGATGTCTATTGAAATGTCTGATTTCATGAAAAGTTCTGTCAAAACATCCCAGAGATTCCCCTGGAGGAGCCTCAACTGGTCTGGTTTAGGTCCAGGCCTCATTTTCACCCTGCTTACGGACTGTGACACACTCTGCCTGCAGCACGTCTGCATATCTTGTGTCGGGGTCCTGTGTGGGGTCGTGTTTAATTGCACTGTAATTATTTCACACTGACCTGCAATTAGCTCCATGCATAAACACTGCACTGGGCTTACAGCACGTGGGAAAGGAGGTCTGATGCAGCTGACTGGTCTTTTCATTAGCAGGTGGATAGAGCGGCCTAAAGGCATTACTGTATTGAGCTGATGACTGAAGTTGGTTTATCGCTCTGAAACTGCCCCGAGAACAGCAGGGGACATTCAAATACGGTCTTTACATAGTATAGAGGCACATAAGGACTCTTGTTCTGCACATTTAGGAGATTAAGTGCTATCGTAGAGCTCAATCACATGCAATTCAATGCATGAATGACAAATGAACCTGTCACTAGGCTTGACTTGAACATGTTAGTCCATCCAGTATCTAGCAACATAGGAACTGTCTGTGAGAACAGTCTGTTAGACTCGATATGATTACCAATATCTTTAAAATGTAAGAATTTAAGCCCTGACAAAAAGTCTGCATTAGATTCCTGATGTTTTTAAAGCTTCTGTTGTAATGAAGGATCCTGTTGTCCTTCTAAATTGAACAAAAAACAGTGGTGAATGTAAAAAAAGTCATGAAAATTATGTGACAATTGCATAAAATTGCAGAAATTTCATTTTAAGAAGAATTTCTTTTGCGCTCCGAGTGGCTCAGTGGTCTAATCACTACGGCCTGGGGGTCTCAAGTTCAAATCCTGAGCCATGGGTCAAAGAGAGCACAATTGGCCATGCTTTCTCCAGATGGCGCTCTCTCCCTTATCACTCTAACACAACGTTGGCTGGCACAGGAGTCAGTGTTCAGTCTTTACCCGCTTAGTGTCGGGAGCATTGCTAGTGCTAGGGGGAGCTACGAACAGGTGATTGTTAAGAACAGCTGGGACTATAAAGGACTATTGCCATTCCTACCAAATTTCCTTTAGTTACTAACAGTTACTTACAGTAATATCTGTCACTATCACTTGCTGCACTGGTGCATTTCCCTAAATAAATACCCTCACTCTACATATGCCAAAAATGCAAAGTTGAAAGGTCCATGGCTTATTTGGAGTCAGTTTAGATGTTATGCTGGTGTACTTTGGCTCCAATTGCAACCAACCATGCATTTCCACCCTCGTTGGAGGGCGGTGTGTTTACTACATGAGCCATTCTGCCTGGAGGCAGATGCAAAGACTAACTTTACGTGGTGGCTTTGTGTGATTGGGGGGGTCCTAGGTAGTGTGTACGAATTATACGAATAAATATTAAATCCAAAAAAAAAAACACTGATCAATTAAATAAATAAATAAATACAACAAATAAGCAATAAATAATCAGATTGAATTGAGGGCCTGTGCTAGGGAAGGTCAGGCCGTTCACAGCTGTAGTGGGTTCAGAGAGCATGTGTATCCGCAGTGAAAGTGCATGCATTTTTGAAGAGTGCAGTCATAAAGAGAGCAGGACCTGATTCCAATCTGAAGAAAATTATACCCTCACTCACGATTCCGTATTCCTCCGTTCCCTTCCTCCAGGCAAATCCAGGATCTGTGTGTAAATTAAACTCCGCGCTCTCCTAAAGTGTGGATTAGGCCGAGGGGAAGTGGTCGGTTTCAGCCCTGCGGGGCCACAGCTTTGTGCTCTATCTTCTCAGCTGTAACACCTGATGGTTTCATTATAAGCTGATGAGGAAAAGGAGGGTGATAGGGAGAACACACCTAACTTTGGGGAGTTGTAATCAGACCCCAGTGCTTCAGCCTCTGAGCTTCTGCATCTGGTTCTCCCTTTTCACTCTTTTTACAGCAACTTCAAAAACCAGAGGAGAGGGAGGGAGAAGAACGGAAAGATGGGAAAGTCAGGGTACAGATGATGAATGTTAAGTAGCATGTGTGGACATTTAAAGGGACCATATCCTACATTTGTCTTGTAGTTTTTTTCTCTGAGGTCTACTTATAATGTATATTTTAATACATCTTTGGAAAAAATTTGTTTCATTTTTTTTCTTAAATTTGTATCTCTACAAGTACGGCAGCCATTTTTTCCAGGCATTTCATCAAACAAA